>NC_092397.1:35193037-35481185 GCF_030028105.1 Mobula birostris
ACATAGACAACCTACAGCATAATACAGGACCTTCGGTGCACAATTCTGTGCCACACATGTACTTTAGAAATTACTTAGCGTTACCCAAGCCCTCTAGTTTTCTGAGCTCCCTGAACCTATCCAAAAGTCTCTTAAAAGACATTATTGTAACCTCCCCCAACACCGTCACCGGCAGCCCATTCCATACACTCACCACTCTCTGCATAAAAATCACACCCCTGACATCTCCTCTGTACCTACTTCCAGGCACCTTAAAACTGTGCCCTCTCGTGCTAGCCATTTCAGCCCTGGCAAACAGCCTCTGACTATTCACATGATCAATGTCTCTCATCATCTTATACACCATATATAGGGTGGGGGAGCCCATTTATACATTATTCAGGGAAGAATCTCAATGTGTTGGAATCAGTTCAGGGAATGTTCACTGGACCAATACTGGTAGTGAGCTGGTTGTCTGATGAGGGAAGTCTGGGCTTGTGTTTTCTGTTCCTACTGTCTCCATGTGCTTATACGACCAGAAGATACAGGAGCAGAAGTAGGCCATTGAGTCTGCTCTGCCATTCAATCATGGGCTGATCCAATTCTTCCAGTCATCCCCACTCCCCTGCCTTCTCCTCATACCCTTTTATGCCCTAGTTAATCAAGAACCTATCTATCTCTGCTTTAAATGCACCCAAAGACTTGGCCTCCACAGCCGCTCGTGGCACCAGATTCCGCAGCTTTACCATCCTCTGACTAAAGTAATTTCTCTGCATCTCCGGACTTAATGGACAATCCTGAAGTCATGCCTCTTGTCCTGGACCCCACCTACCATGGGAAATAAGTTTTCCATATCTAATCTGTTCAGGCCTTTTAACATTCAGAATGTTTCTATGAGATCCCCATTCATTCTCCCGAACTCCAAGGAATACAGCCCAAGAGCTGCCAGATGTTCCTCATATGGTAAACCTTTCATTCCTGGAATCATACTCGTGAATATTTTCTGAACCCTCTCTAATGTCAGTATATTCTTTCTAAAATAAGGAGCCCAGAACTGTGCACAAGACTCCAAGTGTGGACTAACGAGTGCCTTATAGAGCATCAACATCACACCCCTGCTCTAATATTCTATACATCTAGAAATGAATGCAAAAATTGCATTTGCCTTCTTCACCACTGACTGAACCTGGAGGTTAACCTTTTGGGTATCCTGCACAACGCATCGCAAGTCTCTTTGCATCTCTGCATTTTGAATCATCACCCCATCTAAATAATAGTCTGCCCATTTATTTATTCTACCAAAGCGCATGACTATACACTTTGCAACATTGTATTTCATTTGCCACTTCTTTGTCCATTCCCCTAAACTATCTAAGTCTCTCTGTGGGCTCTCTGTTTCCTCAACACTACACACTTCTCCACCTATCTTTGTAGCATTGGCAAATGTACCCACAAATACATTAATCCCACAGTCCAAGTCATTGACATACCTCATAAAAAGCAGCGGTCCCAACATCGACCCCTGTGAACTCACTGGTAACTGGCAGCCAGCCAGAAAACGATCCTTTTGTTCCCACTCTCTGTTTTATGCTGATAAGCCGGTGCTCCACCCATTGCCAACTAGAACCAGGGACCAGTATTTCATGATTTGAGCAAAAGATCAGAGGATTCTTTTCTGAATCTTAATGCACCCTCAGACATTGGAATTGATTAACTGACAGGTTTTTTGGATCATATCCTTGTATGCTTTTAAGGGAAAGAGAGGGGGATAGTTTATAAGGAGGGAGTGAAATGTTTCTGTGGGCAGACAGGAACATGGAGTTTAATGTTGAAACAGGACAGCCGTGACCTTATTAAATGACAGAGCAGGTGGGAGTTGCTGAGTGGGGACTCCTGCTCCTCATTTGGATGTGGGTGTGAGCCTGTGGCGTGCTGACCAGGACTGTACACAGAGCTCCAGCCGTGACCCCACTTGTGTCTATACAATTCCACCAGAGCTCCCTCCCCTGCCATTCTGTACCTTCAGCCAACAAAAGCAAGCCTCTCATCCGCCTTTTAAACCCATCGAATGCTCCGTCCTTCTAACCTGAGGAATCATTCCACATGCTCTCCCTCTGACCCTCTATTCTTCTCCAGATTCCACAATGTACCGTCTGTCTCCTGGCCTTGTTTGGGCTCCCCACCTGCATCACCTCACCTCTCAGATTATATTCCACCTGCCTACCTGTCCAGTCCACTGATACCTTCCCGTAGTCCTCAGCTTTCCCCCGCACTCTCACCCACATGGCCAACTACACTGGACAACAAATATTTTGCTTCCTGATTACTTTTAGGTATGTATATCTTATGGATTTGGACTGCTGATACTGAAAATCACTATGCAATGTCCCTATCACACACCATCTCTTTGAAATTTCCTATATTTTTATATTTCAATTCATAATCCAAGTCAGATTATTTGACGCCAAGGTTAAGGGAGGCATTTGTGCTGGTCCACAAATCAAGCAGGCCAGCAATGACAGGCAATTCAAAGAACTTCCATTGGGACCAGAGAAAATCGCATGGAAGGCATTCAAAGAAGTTGTTGAAAATGTTCCATATTTTCCCAGGGACCAGGGAAATATTGACCAGCTGTGTTTCACTGTAACTGTTGTACTGGAAATCTGTGTCTGGATCCTGGGCTCAGTGTGGGACTGAATGTCTCTGCTGTCTGAGACTGTGGAACGAATGAGCTGTCAGTATCTCTGTGCTCAGTAACACACCTTGTGTGTGAGAGATGGAGCCACTGTTCTGTTCATTGAGCCTTGGCAAGAGGGAACATTGGCGTACATTGAAGTCTTTCCTGCAGGTAGGAGAAGGAAAGTGAAAGAGGTAAAAGGCAGACACTGTGTGAAGCGACTGGTTCAGCCAGTGCCAGTGTGTGAGGCCACTCACAGGCTGCAGCTCTCAGCTTCTTCTGAGCAGCAGATGGAGGAGGCTCCAAACCAAGGAAGAGACAGACAAACCCCACCACTTCCCGGTACAGATCCGGGAGTGGAACAGAGGGATGGACACAACATTCATTTCCCATGGGATTCACCACTCAGAATACTCACTGTCCAGCAACAACAGACATTGGGAAATGTGCTAATGGGAAACTGTCTTCCCATGGTCAGGGGAGAGGAAGCTGCAATTATAGTCACCAGCAACTTCTTCCCACTCCGCCACACTCGCCGTGGCCCAGTCCCAGCGCAGGAATTAATTCTCACTCCACATTCAAGCTACAAGACCTAGGCCTCTGCAACTGGATCCATGACTTCTTAACCGGAATACCACAATCTGTGCGGATTGGGATAACATTTCCACCTCACTGACAATTAACACTGACACTCCACAGGGCTGTGTCTTTATCTCACAGCTCTACCGTCTCTACACCCACAACTGTGTGGCTAGGCATAGCTCAAACAACATTTATAAATTTGCTGATGATACAACCGCTGTTTGCAGAATTTCAGATGGTGACAATAAATCATAAATTAGGGTGAACTACCAGTTAGTGGAGTGTTGCTGCAGCAACAATCTTGCACTCAACGTCAGCAAGATCAAAACGCTGATTGTCAACTTCAGGAAAGGTGAGATGAAGGAATACAAACCAATCCTCATCAAGGGATCAGAAGTGGAGAGAGTGGACAATTGCAAGTTCCTGGATGTCAGCATCTCTGAGGATCTAACCCGGATGCAACATATGATGCAGTTATGAAGAAGGCAAGACAGCAACTATATTTCATTAGGAGTTGGAGGAGATTTGGTTTGTCAACTAAAACACTAAATAAACTTTTACAAACGTCCAGTGGAGATCATTCTGACTGGCTGCATCTCCATCTGGTATGGGGGGGGGGGGGCGGCTTCTGAATGAGATCGAAATAAATAGCAAAAACTTGTAAAACTGGTCAACTCTACCATGGGTCCAGGCTCGGTAGTACACAACATCTTCAAGGAGCGGTGCCTCAGGAAGGCACCGATCATCATTGAGGATCGCCACCAACCAGGACATGCTCTTTTCACACTGTTACCATCGGGAAGGAGGGAGAGAATGCTGAAGGCACACACTCGGTGATTCAGGAACAGTTTCTTCCCCTCTGACACCCAAATTCTGAATTCTCAATGGGCATTGAACCCAAGAGCACTACCTAACTACTTTTTTCTTTTAATTTATGTTTTAATTCATGTTTAACTAGATACTTTAACTTAAATATTGAATACTTAATGTAACTCAGTTTTTTCTCTATATTTATTTATCGTGGATATCATTGTACTGCTGCTGTAAAGTTAACAAATGTCACGACATATGCCGGTGATATTCAATCTGATTCTGATTAAGTTACTAATTGAGTCTGCCTCTTCCTCTCCAGCAACAACCTCCATTGCCCTCGCTCCAGAATCGATACCATTCCCTCAGCAACACACAATTCTGGAGGAACTCAGAAATCCAGGCAGCATTTATGTAAAAGAGTACATCTTTGGTATCTTAGGCCAAGATCCTATGTTTATGAGTAAAAATAAAACACATATACCGATTTAGAATAGTCCAAACACCATTCTCCCATTGTTGATAACGCTGTTTGTCCAAGACCTTCCCACATAGGAACTATTACAACCCTTTTTCCACAAAGCCCCATCATCAGCATAGAAAGCCAAACTGAACTCAGGCCCAAGATCATTAAAAAGTATACTTAACTATCAGATTAAACAATATTAAACAGATAACACTACCCTGGGAAGGGAGGTACGTTTTCTTCCGCAAACTCTGATGACCCCCCTCACTGAAAATAACCCCCCAAAACAAAAAAAAATGATACCCATTTGCAAAACCAACATGAACACCAAGCTTAATGAGTTTAGTAACAAGCCTCTCCCTCCATCGCATATCATAAAACTATTTTAATGTTCAAAAGCACTGCAACTACTGATTCTTTCAGTGTAAAAGGATTCCCAGATATCATTCCCAGTAGTACAAGGGAGTCATAGATCTCCCTTTGCAAAACCCACATTTGTAGTGACGAAGTAATTCTCTCTTATCCAAAACAATCATCAGCCTAATTACTATCATTTTCACCATTATTTTACACAGTGAGGAAGTGAGACAACAGGCCTGTAGAAACCGGACAGCATCGGATCCTTTCCAGGTTTTCAACAGGCTTTACCACAGACCTTTTCCAGTCTCCTGGGAGCATTCTTTGCTTCCAGACCTTCTTATAAAACTCAAGCCACTTCTTTTAGACTGCCTCAGGCAGATACTGGAGTACAGTATATGATAGCTTCCCATATCCTGCCCTGGGCTGTAGTTCTTGCCCCATTGATGGCAAATTTCAATTCAGCCAACGTAAAGTCATCATCCAAGGCAATCTCAAATGCCTCTTGTTTCTCACAAATCTCCCCACTGTCCACCAAGAGACTCTCTCTTCTCTTAAAACACTCATTCCCTATATTGTCTAGACTATGTGTGTTTGCAAACGTGTTTCTCAAACACTTTGCCTTTTCATTGTCCTCTGCATCAAATTTCCATTCTCCACTAATACTGGAATCTAGTTATATCCTCTGATGCCATTCATCTTCCTCAGCATTCTCCACACCACCATCAGAGGATCATGGGATGGGAGGCCTCGGGAGAAAGAAAGGGGGAGGGGGAATCCCAGAGGATAGGCAAGGAGTATAGTGAGAGGGACAGAGGGAGAAAAAGGGAGAGAGAAAGATATATATAATAATAATAATCAATAAATAACGGCTGGTGTGGTCCCATGATGTCTTATATCCCTTTTGCCAATCAACTATCCAGCTCTTGGCTCCATCCCTCCCCCTCCTGTTTTCTCCTATAATTTTGGGTCTCCCCCTCCCCTTCCCACTTTCAAATCTCTTACTATCTCTTCTTTCAGTTAGTCCTGACGAACGGTCTCGGCCCGAAACATCGACTGTACCTCTTCCTATAGATGCTGCCTGGCCTTCTGCATTCACCGGCAATTTATTATGTGGGTTGTATAACTCTGGTCTGTTGGGGATGGCGACAATAATTTACCGGAATAAGACCTGCAGCAGAGTGAGGAATGATCCAACAGAAAGCAGCTCGGGGACTGGTCAAGTCGCATGGAACTATAGAAGATGCCTCACTACTCAGATGCTTTGTTACGTCATTGAGCGATGGTGGTATAGTGGTGAGCATAGCTGCCTTCCAAGCAGTTGACCCGGGTTCAATTCCCGGCCATCGCAGGGTGTACGGTTTTAGACTACATAACATATAAACCTCTGACATAGACACGATCTACGCAGAACTCCATTGACCTAGTAATCGACACGCTAATTCAGGCTGTGAGTGTAAATTGATTCATTAATTATCATTAATTACTTAATTAATTAATTAATTATTCATTAATTACCCCCTCCCCTTTCTAGATCTTTCTGTCTCTGTCTCTGGAGACAGCTTATCCACTGATGTCTAATATAAGCCTACTGACTCTCACAGCTATCTGGACTATTCCTCTTCTCACCCTGTCTCTCGCAAAAACGCCATCCCCTTCTCGCAATTCCTCCGTCTCCACCGTATCTGCTCTCAGGATGAGGCTTTTCATTCTAGGATGAGGGAGATGTCCTCCTTTTTTAAAGAAAGAGGCTTCCTTTCCTCCACTATCAACTCTGCTCTTAAACGCATCTCCCCCATTTCACGTACATCTGCTCTCACTCCATCCTCCCGCCACCCCACTAGGAATAGGGTTCCCCTGGTCCTCACCTACCACCCCACCAGCCTCCGGGTCCAACATATTATTCTCCGTAACTTCCGCCACCTCCAACGGGATCCCACCACTAAGCACATCTTTCCCTCCCCCCCTCTCTCTGCTTTCCACAGGGATCGCTCCCTACGTGACTCCCTTGTACATTCCACCCCCCCATCCCTCCCCACTGATCTCCCCCCTGGCACTTATCCGTGTAAGCGGAACGAGTGCTACACACGCCCTTATACTTCCTCCCTTACCACTATTCAGGGCCCCAAACAGTCCTTCCAGGTGAGGCGACACTTCACCTGTGAGTCGGCTGGGGTGATATACTGCGTCCGGTGCTCCTGATATGGCCTTTTATATATTAGTGGGACCCGATGCAGACTGGGAGGCGCTTTGCTGAACACCTACACTCTGTCCGCCAGAGAAAGCAGGATCTCCCAGTGGCCACACATTTTAATTCCATATCCCATTCCCATTCTGACATGTCTATCCATGGCCTCCTCTACTGTAAAGATGAAGCCACACTCAGGTTGGAGGAACAACACCTTATATTCCGTCTGGGTAGCCTCCAACCTGATGGCATGAACATCGACTTCTCTAACTTCCGCTAATGCCCCACCTCCCCCTCGTAGCCCATCTGTTACTTATTTTTTATACACACATTCTTTCTCTCACTCTCCTTTTTCTCCCTTTGCCCCTCTGAATATACCCCTTGCCCATCCTCTGGGTTCCCCACCCCCCTTGTCTTTCTTCCCGGACCTCCTGTCCCATGATCCTCTCGTATCCCTTTTGCCAATCACCTGTCCAGCTCTTGGCTCCATCCCTCCCCCTCCTGTCTTCTCCTATCATTTTGGATCTCCCCCTCCCCCTCCCACTTTCAAATCTCTTACTCACTCTTCCTTCAGTTAGTCCTGACGAAGGGTCTCAGCCTGAAACGTCGACTGTGCCTCTTCCTAGAGATGCTGCCTGGCCTGCTGCGTTCACCAGCAACTTTGATGTGTGTTTCATTAATTATCATTCACTGGTTGTGAATCAGAGTTGGAATTCACATCCGTCAAGAGTTTCTCGTTAAATCCTGTTCTGACTCTATTCCAGATTCTACAAGAATGGACACTTCACAGGAAGGATTGGCAGGATTTGTAAAGTGTTGCCTGATTAAAGTGTTTGAGCTTGTTTGCCTTCATTGGAATATCAGAGACTGAGAGGAAACTTGACCAAATTATCAGAATCAGAATCCTTTATTATCGTCAAGGATGTGGACACATACAGGGAATTTGATGTCGGTTTCCCTGAGCTCTTGCTGCACAGAATCAAAAAGCAAACAAAACAATAGTGCAAATAACCGTGAACTGTATACAATGAGGTGCTGAATACCAGTGTATGTACAGGTGGACTTGGTTTATAATAGACTAAAATTCAAGTGTTCATAAGACTGATGGCATATGGAAAGAAACTGTTCTTGTACCTACGTGTCCTGGCATACAGTGATCTAAAGCGCCTACCAGAAGGAAGGAGTTGGAACAGGTGATGTCCAGGGTGTGGTGGGTCTACAGTGATGCTGCTTGCTCGCTTCCTGACTCTATGAGAGACATAGATTGGGCAGATAGTCAGAATTGGATTCCCAGGGTAGGGATTTGAAATTCCAGCGGGAATGAATTTAAGGTAGGAGAGAGTTTAAAGATGTGCGGGTCACGTTTTTAGACAGCGTGGGGTGGGTGCTTGGACGGGGCTGCCAGGTTCAGAGACGGAAGGGTGTACAATATGTTTAGTGTGGAGTGACATTGATCGAGGCACAAAGAGAAAATCTACAGATGATGGAAATCCAAGCAACACAGAAAATGTTAGAGGAACTCAGCAGGCCAGGCAGCATCTGTGGGAAAAAATACGGTCGATGTTTCGGGCCGAGTCCCTTCATCCGGACTGGAGCAAAAACCGATGAGGAATCAGAGTTAGACGGTGAGGGGAGGAAGAAGCACCAGGTGATATTTGAAACCGGTGGGGGTGGGGAGGTGGCTGGTAAATTAAAGACCTGAAACTTTGATTGGTGAAAGAGATACTGGGCTGGAGAACAGGGAAGGAGAGGAGGCCATGAAAGAAAGAGAAGGGGGCGGAACACCAGAGGGAGGTGATGGGCAGGTAACAGATAAGGTCAGAGAGGGAAAAGAGAATGGGGCTTCATGAAGGAGGGGACATTACTGGAAGTTTGAGAAATCGATGTTCATGCCATCAGGTTGGAAGCTACCCAGGCGGAATATAATGTTTTGATCTTCCACCCTGAGCGTGGCTTCATCGGAACAATACTGGAGGCCATGGGCTGCCATGTCGGAATTGGAACGGGAAGTGGAATTAAAATGGGTGGCCACTGGGAGATCTCGCTTGTTCTGGTGGAGGGAGTGTAGGTGCTCGGCGATGTGGTCTCCCAATCTGTGTCGGGTCTCACCGATATACAGGAGGCTGCACCGGGAGCACTGGATGCAGTCGATGACCCTAAAGGACTCACAGCTGAAGAGTCGCCTTACCTGGAAGGATTGCTTGGGGCCCTGAATAGTACTGAGGGCGGAGGTGTAGGGACAGGTGTAACACTTGTTTCACTTGCAAGGATAAGTGCCAGGACAGAGATCAGTGGGAGGGACGGACACACATGGGAGTTTGGTGGTGGGATCCCGCCGGAGATGGTGGAAATTACAGAGAATTGTGTGCTGGAGGCGGAGGCTGGGGCGAGGGAGGTAGGTGAGGACAAGACAAACCCTCTGCCCAGGGGAGGGAGCGAGGATGCGGTGGGGGCAGACGTGAGCAAAATGGAAGAGATTCTATTGAGAGCAGCTTTCATGGTGGAGGAAGGGAAGCCCCTTTCTTTGAAAAAAGACGATATCCCCTTTGTTCTTGAATGAAACGCTGTATCCTGAGGTCAGATGCGGCAGAGACGGAGGAATTGAGAGGAGGGGCTGGCATTTTTACATGTAACTGGGTGGGAAGCGGTATAGTCCAGGTAGCTGTGAGGGTCTGTGTGGTTATAATAGACATCAGTGGACAAGCTGTCTTCAGAGATAGAGACAGAGAGATGGAGAAAACGGAGGGAGCTGTCGGATATGGGACAGGTAAACTTTTGGGCAAGGTGGAAGTTGCAGGCAAAGCTGATGAAGTGGATGAGTTCCACATGGGTGCAGAAAGAGGTAGCAATACCGTCATTTACATAGTGTAGGGAAAGTTAGGGAGCGACACCAGTGTAGGCTTGGAACATAGACTGTTCCACGGAGCCGACACACAGGCAGGCACAGCTGGGACCCATACCGGTGTCCATGGCTCACCTTGTGTTTAAGGGAAGTGGGAGGACAAGTTCGGCCAGATGGAGGTGAATGGTGGTGGAGGGGAGCTGGTTGGGTCTGGTTTCCCGATGGAAGCGCAGAGATTTGAGACCTTCCTGGTGCGGAGGTGGGTGGTTTGCTGGACGTTTATAGGGATTGGACGTCCACAGTGAAAATAAAATGATGGGGAGCCTATGTTGGATGAAAACAATTAGACGCCAACTGAATGATCCAAAATTTAATCAAGCCCACGACATTAGACCCGGCAAGTCCGTTAATTCCAAAGATGTCGCTCGAGGAAACATGCACTTATGGTCAAAGAGAATGGTGAAGGAGTATGTAACTTACACACTCCTGACAAAAATATACCATGCGCCTTGGGTACTGTACTCTCTCTTTTCCCTTCTTCTATCCGGCTGAAGGTACAAGACAGCACGTAGTACAGGCTCGTGGATAGCTTCAACTCCGCCGTTATGTCTATTGGATGGTGCCCGAGACGATAAGATGGAGCCTTGACCTCACAATCTACCAGTTATGATGTGGCACCTGATTGTTTACCCGCACTGTGCTGTCTCTGTCGCAGTTACATTTCATTCTGCATTCTGTTATTGCTTAACATTGTTCTTTCTCAATACGTTGTGTAATGATTTGATCTCTAGAAATAGTGTGAAAGAGAAGCTTTTAAAAACATTTTAATTCCCACTGAAGTTAACGCTGCAGTCGCAGGGTCTCCGCACAGCACAGCGTTACCCAGCTGGCAATATAACACTCTGCAAAAACTGCCGGGTCACCAGCGTCCCTGGGTGGGCTCGAACCACCAACCTTTCGGTTAACAGCCGAACGCGCTCACCGATTGCGCCACAGAGACAGACTGGGAAATGGAGACTATGAATGGTCTATTCCGGGGTTGGAAGATGGTGACTGACAATTGATGCTGTGAACCGGCTTTTCACATATCACAATCACAACATTGGAATTAAACTTGAACTTCCACCAACGGCAGCTGACACCGCGGCTTACCCGGAATTCCAAAGGCTGAAATAAAAGGATACTAAACGTCTTCTATCGTCAGATGACTGGATACACCATTTCAGTGAGAGTCTGTGATTTCTCTTGTTCCTGAATTCACAGCTCCGTTAGACACTCTGAGCTGATGCATTAACAACGACCTCGATTCAAACAGAGCATCAATCTCCAGCGATACGGTCAAACACTTCACTAATTTTCTTAGTGACGGCACGTGAACAAACACTTCAATTAAACACCATTGTCTCTGATGCAAACATTGGACGATTGAAAACCAATACATCACAATTCTCGGGCATTACTTCAGCAGAGTCTTTGGTGGCGATGAGGCCGGTAGATTTAATGTTAAACGCCAGATTTGTCACGGAAGAGCTACTTTTACAGATTTCATTGTTTATTGTTTGATAATTATTGCGCTACAAATGGAGACCAGCGACACTGAACGACCCATATCTCGTGTCCCTGCAGTTTCCGATGTTGAACTGTCCTTCAGTCCTGTAACTCCCTCCTGGTCGCACACACAAAAGTCTGGAAACACAGATACGAAGAAAAATGTAAGAGAGAAAACAAGGTCGGGGTAGAAACCGTCAAATAACGACGTTCTTGATGTACAAGCACGAAAAATGTGCAGATGCTGCAAATATAAGGCAATACCCAGACAGTCCGCTGAGTTCTTCCAGCATTTTGTCTGTGATATTGCTGATATAACAGATTTTATGAGCATCTCAAATCTGACAAAGGTCAAAGGAAGTTGTCTTGAGCCGGACGGCGGTGAGTCTGTGGAATTCTTTGCTGTCGACGGCGATGGAGCCCGAGTCACTCGGTATGTTTAACGCGGAGGGTGATAGTTACTTGCTCAGTAAGGAAGTCAAAGACTGGGGAGAGAAGGCGTGAGAATGGAGTTGATGAGGATAATAACTCAGCCAAGATGGAATGGGGCAGACTGACTCTGCAGCGCCTGGGTTCAAGTGTACAGAGTTGTTCGCACTTCTGTTGTTTATGTTTTCTCAACGTGGTATTTATTGTTCTGTGCTCAGCAGTCTGCATTTCACAGGTGGTGTAGAAAACTGCAAAAAATACAGCTTGATACAATCATTTGCAGGTTGACTGTGTGGTTAAGAGGGCATACGATGTATTTACCTTCACCAACCGTGGGATTGAGTTCAGGAGCCGACAGGTAATGTAACAGCAATATAGGACCCTGATCAGACCCCACTTGGAGTACTGTGCTCAGTTCTGGTCACCTCAATCCAGGAAGGATTGGAAACCATAGAAAGGATGCAGAGGAGATTTACAGGGATGTTGCCTGGATTGCGGAGCGTGCCTTATGAGAGTAGGTTGAGAGAACTCGGCCTTTTGTCCTCGGAGCGACGGGGGATGAGAGGTGACCTGATGGAGTTGTATAAGATGATGTGAGGCATTGATCCTGTGGATAGTCAGAGGCTTTTTCCCAGCGCTGAAAAGGCTCACAGGAGAGGGCACAGTTTTAAGGTGCTTGGAAGTAGGTACAGATGGGAAGTCAGGAGTAAGTTTTTTTTTTACGCAGAGTCGTGAGTGCGTGGAACTGGCTGCCGGGGACGGTGGTGGAGGCGGATGCAATAGGGCATTTTAATAGACTCTCGGATAGGTACATGGAGCTTAGAAAAATAAAAGGCCTCTACTCGTTGGAATTTAGAAGAATGAGGGAGGATCTCATTGAAACCTATCGAATATTGAAAAACCTATAAAGAGTGGATGTGGAGAGTATGTCAGGGCAGCTTCTATGACCCTGACGTTGATGTTGAGCCGAATCGCCCTGGAACATAGTGATGAATTCCTTTGAAAAATGTCCTCCTGTCTCCCAGGCTGAGTGTCGCGGCTGTCATGGTCGAGGGATTAGAGCAGTAGACCAGAAGTTCATTAAAGTTTCAGCGAGTTTGTTCAACTGCGGAGGGAATAACCCGTGTCCACGTAATTTCAAATTATTTTATTCTGTCTCCCAAAGAGTTAATTTTGTCGCCGTCTCCTGATAAAACTATAGAATAAAGAAAAGAAAACTATGTATTTTATTGCGCTGTAAAGCTCTTGTTATGAATTCAGGGCGTTCATTGGAAAAACCATGGATTGAGTGACTCTGGTCACTCTAAACATGCGGATGATCATCTGCCGCCAGCATGGACTGACCTGCTTTCCTGTTTAGCCGTACATCTTCAGAATTGGTCCCGACTCCTGATCTTGTGGCTCAGTGAGTTTGCAAAGGAATGGGATTATACCAGAGAATATCGGCTCTCCTGACCGGACAAACTTTAATGCGCTCTGCCCCATCCCCTCGGTCGCTAAAGATATCTTTCCTCAGGCAGGCAGGATAGCGGGGTTGTTTGGGTCTACCTTCCTCAGGCGGCGATAAAGACCACAGGAGGAATGAGTCTATTTCGCGTCAATTCAGCTGCAGCTCAGCCGGTGTCCATTGATATTTATGCCGAAGGACAGCCCGGAGGCAAAGAGAGAGAACCCGGAAGAGATACGGTGGAAGATGAACAGAATGTATGACAGCAGGGCCACTGAAACCGGGTTCAGTAAATAATGTGAAACACATTGATTGCTGACATGTCGGGAACGAGGTCTCCGAATGGGTCGGAGCACCGACAGCACAGAGATAATATCAGGATGAGGCAGGAGATAGCAAATACGAGAAGAAAAGCAGAGAGAAAGGTGCGAAATAAATCAACAAAGAACAGTTAGTAAAGGAAATATTTATAAAGGAAGCCCTCCATTGAAGCTTAGAAAACCAGAGGGCAATGGGCAACCCTAGGTAATTTCTAAGGTAAGGACATGTTCGGCACAGCTTTGTGGGCCGAAGGGCCTGTATTGTGCTGTAGGTTTTCCATGTTTCTATGAAATGATGTGACGTCAGCAAAGAATCGACAAATGAAAATGAAGAGAAGAATGAGCAACGTCCACAACGGAGCAGCGCGTCACCACGTTCAGACAACAGCAGAGAGGCGCAGCGGCAGCGTGCTGGGCCCATGGGCGTCCATTCGGCCGATGGATTGACGATTGTTTCCATGGAGAGCTTTGGAGGTGACGGAGGTCATATCAAATTAACCCGGGCCTATCAGGATAGTAGAAAACTGTCCTGACGTGTGTGAACTCAGAGACCATCTCAGGGAGAACTTCATGCGGATGGTGTTTGGAAACTGGAACCCATGACTGAGTGGCTGGTGAGGCAGGTGCCCCTCACAACATTAGAGAATTGTCTGGGCGACCACCTGAATCATCAAGACATTGAAGTCAACAGCTAGTAAGCGAGCCCTTTTCTGGTGTGATCGGTAGTTGATTGTCAGCACGGACATTGTGAGCCGAAAGGTCTGTTTTAGGGTCGCATGATTCTGTGAATCTATATTACATTTGTGAATCACAGTAAAGGGTTTTATTTACTCTGGTAATGGGGGAGGGGGATGAGAGAGATCCCATTGTGTATAAATAGACAGAGTGGGTGGTGAGCAGACTGACCGCACTCAGCGTGAACACATCATCCGACATGTTTTGATGTGTCCTAGTTGGCTGTGGGAATCTGAGTTAGAGTGAGAGCAGGAAGCTGCACTGATCGGTTCACCGGGGAAAATGCGAGGGACAGCACTTCAGTCCTTGATCCACTGGCCAGCCCAGGGTGAATAATAATTTTACACTCACCCGTCTATTTAAATAATTTCGGGAATTCGTACGCGAGTTGTCAGGGTTGGACCACTCGGACGCTAGAAGTGTATGACTGTGGTTCGAGCTGTTTTCTGAATGTGGTCACTGTGATTCCTCACTCTGGTGCAGTTCCTGTTATATCCGGTTGAGGTCGCCATCCTCCGACAGACCGGAGATACACAACACCCAGTGTTTCAATGAAGTGGGAATGATTGCTTCAGAATTCGATTAGCTACATATCGTTTCCCGCCTGTCGCACTAAAAAAAAGCAGAAATATAAATATATAACTGTGATTAAAAATGTTGATTCCAACAACACGGATTTGGGCTCGAATGAGAGCACTTCCCTTCGCTAATCCTTGAACACAACAGGTGACTGAATCGCTGGAGCAAACTGAGACACTGCTGTGGGAGGAACACGAGTGAAAGGCTCCAGTATTACAGCTGAGAAACATCAAGGTAATTCTGTTCACCCTCCTGTCCTCTTAAATGTGCATGACATGAGCTGTTAACAGCAATTGCTCGTTAGTATAGTGGTTAGTATCCCCGCCTGTCACGCGGGAGACGGGGTTCAATTCCCCGACGGGGAGAGATGAATTTTACTACATTATTCAACGGGAATATTGAATTCAAAAGAGAAATAAAAGCAGACAAAGAATTGTGTTTACGTTAATTTGGGCATTGGGAAGGATGGAATTGCTCGGGCTGCTGCTGTGAGCCTTCCGAGAAGAAAGTGATGTTACTGTCAACCTCTTTCCTCAAGTATCCCCTGAGAATCTATATCTCAGCACCGTTCTTTGTTACTTGTTCGTTGTTACACAGAGTCCATCATTCCGGGCATATTAATCAGGGGCTTCTGTTGTCAACTTTCAATTCCCGCATGGTCCCACCACAGTAGTAAGGTAACTAACTAATATCAGACCAGACGAAGGGTGCCGGTCGGAAACGTCGACTGTTTACTCTTTTCCATCGATTTACTTGGTCTGCTAAGTTCCTTCAGCATCTTGTGTGTGTTGCTTGGATTTCCAGCATCTGCAGATTTCTCTTCTTTGTGACCAATATTAAGTGTCACCCTGGAACACATCGATTGCATCCTCATCTTGTTTTGGTGTGCAAAATGGCTCCAGTCCCCTGCTGTGCAAAGGGAAACTCTGCTCTTCAAAGACCTTTCTTCCCTGGGTTGACTGCACACTATCTGTGAACTATCCTTGCCAAGGCGCTACATTAACTTGACTTGCTGTAACATCCACAGTCCCCACTTCCCTTTGCGTCCTGTAAAGGACCACATGAATTGTGGATGCAGCTGAATTGCACAGAAAAGTCGAGACTCCCCAGTGATCCTGTCATCGTCTGTCTGCAGAATAGGATTGCTGAACGATAGGAGGCAGCTGTCCTTCGGGTCCTCTCACCACAGAGTGCTCTCAGTAAGAAACTTAAACAAGTTTCAATACCAGCAGGAATATAAACCCCCTTGCCCACTGTACACTGGAGTTGCACAAACTTCCTGGCAGGGAATGAGGCTAATCAGAAGGGTTCCAAAGGTGATGATAGAGTCGTATGTAACTCCTGCCCAAACTTCTTCACTTTAACAGCTTCTAACGGGATCTGCACGGATAAAATCGACGATGTTTTGCATTATTTCAGTCCAATAATGACACAAGTTCCTCCCCTCTCGGCCAACAGGAAGTTTAATGCTGTTCAGATTTGAAAGGCCATGATGCAGCTTGCTGCCACTTTGTTAGAAATGTCTTTCATGACCAGACTTGTATCATGTAGCACTACAGCAGTGTTGTTAGCCGATCACTGCAACACTGGGGTCATACTGATGTTCTCACGATCCCGTCTGGTAGGTCCCCAGAACAGGAACACTACAATCCAATTACACTCATCAGTCTCCTTCGTGCTTCAATGCTGGCAGGCGTTAATATTTTCTGCTACAGACTCCAAATATCAATAAATATTTGACAGCTTTTGTTCAGGCCAAAGGCTCAATTTAAAGGCAAAGGGAATACCCTTGGCAAACAGCAGTAGGCCTGCCATCCAATACTGTAAGTGCCATTAACAGAGGTTATAGGATCACTGGTGACACGGACATTGCACGTACTGTTACCTAAATCTGTTCTCATTACCTGGTAGGTACAGTAACAGACTTCACCCTCATCCTCATGAAGCAGCTTCAGAGCTGAGGATTTATGCAGTCCATGATGAGAAGTTTATTGCCATCGTTCAAAGCAGTTTCATTGGCAAGTGTGATTTCTCTGGGCAGTGCGGTCCAGTGCTCCCTTCACAGCTCTAATCTTCTCATCCAAGTGGTAAACAGAATCAAACTCAGTACAATTGAGGGGTAGAGATTGCACTGTTAACCCACCTTCCGAATGTCTGGGCCCCCTACAGTACACTCAACAACTCCACCGTTTAGTCCCAACGTGCATTCATAACTAAGGGTCATGTTGCTTGAGTGGAACAGGAGCTGTGCTGCCTCGTCTGTGACATGAGGTGCACAAACCACACACCCGCTAACATTTCTCCCAGTATCGGATCAGGAGAAGAAACTGTCAATGCCAAACCCTGACATGTGGGCTTACATCAGGTGCTATTTTACAATGGGCAGAATTACAATTGTACAGATTCTGCAGTACAGTTTGGGAAAGGATAAATTAAAGTAAGCTTCATAGTCTGTGGTGGTGATGGCGATAGAGGCTGAAACTGACTGTTATCAAAGTTGCCTTGGTGCTGAGGGTATCTTTAAGTTCAGTGGCCAGGCTGTCTCCATCTTTTACCCCTACTGTGTCCACCGCCAACATCCCCATGTTTGTTAAAGTGAATCAAAGAAAAGCAAAAACACATACAGTTAGAATAGCTTTTTCTAAACAATGCTATACGCTTTTCAAAACAAAAAATAATACCAGTCACAAGTGGGTGACAAGTCAAAAGCATGTAAAGCAGGTAATGTTGAAAGTAAGAGTGAAACTGTAAACAGAAGTTAATCTCGCAATGATCAAAAACAATGGGGTTACTGTCATTCTTATTAAATATAAAACAGAATACAAATTAAAATAACGTTCAAATTAATAAATAATTAAACAAATTAATCAAAAATTAATTAATAAAATAACGGGCAACTGTCACAATATTTTTATACAACGGTGAACATTAATGAGACAATGGTAGAGAAGTCCAGGGAGTCTCCTCTATTTTAAAAGCCTGAGCGTTGAAGGGTAATGACTATTCCTGAACCTGGTACTATCGGACGTGAGGGCTCGCATAACTTCTTGATGGCAGCATCGAGAAACGAACATCGCCTGGTTGATGGGGTCCTTGATGATGATGCTGCTTTCCTTCGGCAATGCTCCGTACAGATGTGCTCATAGTGGGGAGGGCTTTACCTATGCTGGACTGGCTGCATCCACAACTTTTTACGGTTCACTTCACTCAGTGGTATTGATGTTTCCACGCAGATCATGATGCAACAAATCGGGATATTCTCCTCTGTACATCTACACAAGTTTGTCAATGTTCGAAACAACATTTACACAAACTTGCATAGTATTGGCTGTAAGTGCTGGTCAACCGTTCCAGGGTGCGAACAAACTCTGTTCCTCTAAACCTCTACACTAAGAATTGTGTCAACATTGTGGAAATTACAATCACACACTATCTGTTGCTTTTACAACTTGCTACAACCTTCCTACTTTTTTGTTCCTTTTTCTCCTGCTGGAACTTCAAAAACCTTTGTAAAGTGCAGCACACAATATCTCCAGGTTTCTCTTCAGCAACTCTCTCTTCCATCCTGAAAGAATCCCAGTTGGAGGGAGGTGATTGACAGTGGCCATGCTTGAAGCGCTGGGGTTAGACTACTCTTCAAGGGTGGAGCACAATGTAAGGTGGGTTCAGGTCTGCGTGCACTCACACAGCGCTGAGAGTTTTATAGGTCTAAGTCCTCGTAGCAAACGTCTATATATCGCAAATTACTTTACCCTGTGTGTTTCCAGTGTTGCAAGTGTCTGGTGTACAGTGTGCGGAGTTTGGTCTGTATTCAGCCGTGTCTTCACTGTGTCATGTCTGTCTTTATCTGTACAGCAAATGGATGCTACTGGAAAACTGTGTCCCCACAGAGTTGTGTTGGGGTTGTTGGGGTTGCTGGGGTCTGTGTCCCTGTCATATGGTGCAGAACAAAGTGGGGTTTATTATCGTTAAATTTAAGGTCCTTGCAGGAATGTTACAGTTCTCTGATTACACAGCGCAAAGCCAGTTAAGTGTCTATGTATAATAACAATCTCCGTCATTTCAGTACTGGTCAGTCACTGTGGAAGTCTTTGTATCAACTATTATCAAGACCTGTCTCTTAATGACATGCTGCCAACAGTTGTAGAGGTCTGTGCGGTGCGGGCTGTTGTAAAGATCTATCTTCTTACAGTGCGGTGCCTCGTGTTGTAAAGGCTTTTGCCCTTACAGTAAGATGCTGATGGCGTTTATAGCTCAGACGTAGAGTGCTGTGCTTTTGTCATCGGTGGAACGTTTTGATAAATCTTTGTACTTGTATCAGAGTCCGGTGCTGGTCTGTGCCTTTACTGACCTGTACTGTGCTCCGGCAGCTCACTGTGCTTGGAGCGTAGTGGCAGAGTATTTACAGAAGTGTGTCCTTATTACTCGAACTGACCATATACACTTGGGTAGATTAGAAGTCTCCTGGAGACCACACTGAGTTTTTCAGACCATCAGTGGGCAGAAGATCACTGTGGAATGGGGTAGACCAGTAAACCAATCAATTATATACAAGCTTCTGGTACCACCTTCCTACCGTCCCGCTCCCAGTCTCTTCCCACGGCTCGGCATGCTATTTCCCCGAAGGACCTGTCCAGTTCCTCTTTTAACACACTGAATGGTTATTCCCATCAGCTCGGCAGTCTATGTGTCCCAGATGCGAACCACAGTCAGAGTAGAAATAAGTGTTTCGTCACTATCTCCATTTGATCCTTTGCCCACTGGTGCTGTGATCATTCACCAATAAACAGTGAACAGTACAGCACAGGAAGAGTCCCCCCAGTTCACTCTGTGTCTGTTTACCATGATGCCAGTTTAAACTGCATGTCTGCTTGCATGTAGTCTGTGGCCCCCAATGGACTAAACCCCCCGAATGATTTCCAGTTCCATTGGCAAGTGTGATTCCTCTGGGCAGTGCAGTCCAGTGCTCCCTTCACAGCTCTAATCTTCTTATCAAAGTGGCAAACAGAATCAAACACAGTACAGTTGCGGGGTAGAGACTGCACTGTTAACCTACTTTCCAAATGTATGGGCCCCCTACAGCACGCCCAACAACTCCACCGTTTAGTCCCAACGTGCATTCATAACTAAGGGTCATGTTGTTTGAATGGAACAGGAGCTGTGCTGCCTCATCAGTGACATGAGGTGCACAAACCACACACCCGCTAACATTTCTCCCAGTATCGGATCCGGAGAAGAAGCCGTCAATTCCAAAAATTGACATGGGGGTTTACATCAGGGGCTATTTTACAACGGGCAGAATTACAATTGTACAGATTCTACAGTACAGTTTGGGAAAGAATAATTTGAAGTAAACTTCATAGTCTGTGGTAGTGCTGGCGGTGGAGGCTGAAACTGACTGTTATCAAAGTTGCCTTGGTACTGTCGGCATCTTTGAGCTCGGTGACCAGACTGTCCATAAACAAAGTGCACCTCTCACTGCCGTCTCCATCTTTCACCCCCACCGTGTCCACCACCAACATCCCCATGTTTGTTAAAGTGAATCAAAGAACAGCAAAATCCATACATTTAGAATAGTTTCTTTTTCTAAACAATGCTATATGCTCTTCAATACAAAAATAATAGCATCCACAAGTGGGTTACAAGTCAAATGCATGTAAAGCGGGTAATGTTGAAACTAAATTTAGAGTGAATTTGTAAACAGAAGTTAATCTAGCTAATCAATGCTAGGAGTATTGCGGGGAAAGCGGATGAGTTGAGGGTGTGGATTGACACGTGGAAATATGATGTTGTAGCAATTAGTGAAACTTGGCTACAGGAGGGGCAGGACTGGAAGCTTAATATTCCAGGGTTCCGATGTTTCAGATGTGATCGAGGCAGAGGAATGAAAGGTGGGGGAGTAGCATTGCTTGTTAGGGAAAATATTACAGCAGTGCTCAGGCAGGACAGATTAGAGGGCTTGTCTACTGAGTCCTTATGGGTGGAGCTGAGAAACAGGAAAGGTATGGCCACATTAGTGGGATTGTCTTACAGACCACCCAATAGTCAACGAGACTTGGAAGAGCAAATCTGCAGAGAGATAGCAGGCAACTGCGGGAAACATAAAGTTGTGGTGGTAGGGAATTTTAATTTTCCATACATTGATTGGGACTCCCATACTGTTAGGGGTCTAGATGGTTTAGAGTTTGTAAAATATGTTCAGGAGAGTTTTCTAAATCAATATATAGAGGGACCAACTAGAGGGGATGCAATATTGGATCTCTTGTTAGGAAACGAATTAGGGCAAGTGACGGAAGTCTGTGTAGGGAAGCACTTTGGTTCCAGTTATCATAACACCATTAGTTTCAATTTGATCATGGACAAGGATAGATCTGGTCCTAGGGTTGAGGTTCTGAACTGGAAGAAGGCCAAATTTGAAGAAATGAGAAAGGATCTAAAAAGCGTGGATTGGGACAGGTTGTTCTCTGGCAAAGATGAGATTGGTAGGTGGGAAGCCTTCAAAGGAGAAATTTTGAGAGTGCAGAGTTTGTATGTTCCTGTCAGGATTAAAGGCAAATTGAATAGGAATAAGGAACCTTGGTTCTCAAGGGATATTGCAACTCTGATAAAGAAGAAGAGGGAGCTGTATGAAATGTATAGGAAACAGGGGGTAAATCAGGTGCTTGAGGAGTATAAGAAGTGCAAGAAAATACTTAAGAAAGAAATCAGGAGGGCTAAAAGAAGACATGAGGTTGCCTTGGCAGTCAAAGTGAAGGATAATCCAAAGAGCTTTTACAAGTATATTAAGAGCAAAAGGATTGTAAGGGATAAAATTGGTCCTCTTGAAGATCAGAGTGGTCGGCTTTGTGCGGAACCAAAGGCAATGGGGGGGATCTTAAATAGGTTTTTTGCGTCTGTATTTACTAAGGAAGCTGGCATGAAATCTATGGAATTGGGGGAATCAGGTAGTGAGACCATGGAAACTGTACAGATTGAAAAGAAGGAGGTGCTTGCTGTCTTGAGGAAAATTAAAGTGGATAAATCCCCGGGACCTGACAGAGTGTTCCCTCGGACCTTGAAGGAGACTAGTGTTGAAATTGCGGGGGCCCTGGCAGAAATATTAAAAATTTCGCTGTCTACCGGTGAAGTGCCAGAGGATTGGAGAGTGGCTCATGTTGTTCCGTTGTTTAAAAAAGGATCAAAAAGTAATCCGGCAAATTATAGGCCGGTGAGTTTAACGTCAGTAGTAGGTAAGTTATTGGAGTGAGTACTAAGAGACAGAATCTACAAGCATTTGGATAGACAGGGGCTTATTAGGGAGAGTTAACATGGCTTTGTGCATGGTAGGTCACGTTTGACCAATCTGTTGGAGTTTTTCGAGGAGGTTACCAGGAAAGTGGATGAAGGGAAGGCAGTGGATATTGTCTACATGGACTTTAATAAGGCCTTTGACAAGGTCCCGCATGGGAGGTTAGTTAGGAAAATTCAGTTGCTAGGTATACATGGAGAGGTGGTAAATTGGATTAGACATTGGCTCGATAGAAGAAGCCAGAGAGTGGTGGTAGAGAATTGCTTCTCTGAGTGGAGGCCTGTGACTAGTGGTGTGCCACAGGGATCAGTGCTGGGTCCATTGCTATTTGTCATCTAAATCAATGATATGGATGATAATGTGGTAAATTGGATCAGCAAGTTTGCTGATGATACAAAGATTGGAGGTGTAGTAGACAGTGAGGAAGGTTTTCAGAGCCTGCAGAGGGACTTGTACCAGCTGGTAAAATGGGCTGAAAAATGGCAGATGGAGTTTAATACTGACAAGTGTGAGGTATTGCACGTTGGAAGGACAAACCAAGGTAGAACATACAGGGTTAATGGTAAGGCACTGAGGAGTGCAGTGGAACAGAGGGATATGGGAATACAGATACAACATTCCCTAAAAGTGTCTTCACAGGTAGATAGGGTCATAAAGAGAGCTTTTGGTACATTGGCCTTTATTAATCGAAGTATTGAGTATAAGAGCTGGAATGTTATGATGAGGTTGTATAAGGCATTGGTGAGGCCGAATCTGGAGTATTGTGTTCAGTTTTGGTCAACAAATTACAGTAAGGATATAAATAAGGTTGAATGAGTGCAGAGAAGGTTTACACGGATGTTGCCGGGACTTGAGAAACTCAGTTAGAGAGAAAGGTTAAATAGGTTAGGACTTCATTTCCTGGAGCGTAGAAGAATGAGGGGAGATTTGATAGAGGTATATAAAATTATGATGGGTATAGATAGAGTGAATGCAAGTAGGCTTTTTCCACTGAGGCAAGGGGAGAAAAAAACCAGAGGACATGGGTTAAGGGTGAGGGGGGAAAAGTTTAAAGGGAACATTAGGGGGGGCTTTTTCACACAGAGAGTGGTGGGAGTATGGAATGAGCTGCCAGACGAGGTGGTAAATGCAGGTTCTTTTTTAACATTTAAGAATAAATTGGACAGATACATGGATGGGAAGTGTATGGAGGGATATGGTCCGTGTGCAGGTCAGTGGGACTAGGCAGAAGATGGTTTGGCACAGCCAAGAAGGGCCAAAGGGCCTGTTTCTGTGCTGTAGTTCTATGGTTCTATGGTTCTATGGTTCTAGTAATGATCAGCAACAATGTGATCACTGTCATTTTTATTAAACTAAAATCAGAATGCATGTTAAAATAACATTCAAATTGTATAGGGCAGCCGTCACAATATTTTTATAGAAAGGTCAATATTACTGACATAACGGTAAAGCAGTCCAGAGAGTTTCCAGTCCTCACACAAATATTATCCATTCCCTTAACAGTTTGAATCACTTGATTTCACCTGGAATTATTGTAAACCACTCAGAATTTTACTTACCTCTTTTCATCTCAAACAAGTAACAGTCTACATTTTCTTTAACCTGAGCTCATTTACTCATCATTTACAATAACATTCATTACGATGGAGTAAATCCGTGAACTTCTGAAATATTTTGCTTGTCTACTTTATAAATTCATTAACGTGCTCATCTGCTTTTTGTGCAATACTGTATATCATATGTCACTGTGGAGTGTGAAGGAAACACTTCAATATAACACACCATTTTAGTTCAGAGTGCATAAAAGTCTCCATATTGCTCATTCTGCCATCGTGCCAGTGAGAGCTTTACACTTGCCTCGTCGAGTACTCAGGAGACACGACTGGGGTGGGCTTTGTTGTAACCGTACCTGTGGGAGGCAGGGGTACAGCAGGTTCCTACTACTTCCTACTCAGACATTGGTACCAGTTGTGTCTTGTTACGCATTGAGGTAGACTTGATTACATTTTCCTGTTCTTTCTGAGTCTTTTTTCTCTAACTTTATTTCATCTTCTTTGCTCTTACTGTGAGAAACAACCAATTATTTTTGCATTTCACTCCAGGTGAACATCACAGTGCACCTGAAAGCTTCAAACCTTTCTCCTTATATCTGTACTTCTGCAAGCACTCCCTTCTTCCATTCCACCCACTGCTCAACACACTTCATTCTGTCTGTCCGTAATGTGTGAACACACACGCCACCGGAGTTCTCTTAGATGTCCAGGACAGTGACTCTCACGTGACCATTCAGACACACAATCAGGGCACACACTCATACTTCAGAATTCCCTTTCTTTCGTGCATCATGGGAAGTGTGCTTAGCTCCCCCCGCCCCTACTCACTTTACATCTACAGTATGACTGTGTGGCCAAGTATACTTCCAACACCATTTACAAGTTTACTGATGACACCACTATTGTGGGCTGTATCAAAGGGGTACAGGAGGGACACCGAAAACTTGGCTGAGTGCTATAATAACAGCAACCTCTCACTCAATGTCAATAAGACCAAGGGACTTATTGTGGCCTTAGGAGGGGAAAACCAGAGGTCCATGAGCCAGTAATCAAAGGACGATTAGAGATGGAAAGGGTCAGTAACTTTGAATTTCTGTGTGTCACTCTCTGAGGACCTGTCCTGGACCCATCGTATAAATATTATTGTGAACAAGGCCCGACTGCTCCTCTACTTCCTCAGGAATCTCAGAGATTCAGCTGGACATCGAAAACTTTGCCAAACTTCTATAAATGTATGGTGGAAAGTGTGCTGACTTGCTGCATTACGGCCTGGTATAGGAACACCAATGCCTTTGAGTGGGAAATCCTACTGAGTGGTAGTGGATTCGGCCCGGCATATCGTGGGTAAAACTCATAGCCACTGAGCACATCTACATGAAACATTGCCGTAGGAAAGCAGCGTCCATCGTCAAAGATCCTCACTACCCAGGCAATGATCTTTCCTCACTGCTGCCATCAGGTAGAAGGTACAGGTACCTCAGAACTCGCACCACCTGGTTCAGGAACAGTTACTACCCCTCAACCATCTTGTACAAAAGAGGATAGATACACTCATGTACGGACTCAGTTATATTGTTATTTCATACTCATTATCTACTGGTATTTATTTTCTTCATTTGCACAGTTTGTTTACAGTTTATTGTTATTGAAATTTACAGTTCACAGTTACTGTTCTATAGATTTGTTAAGAATGCCCGCAGAAAATGACCCTGAGGATTTCAGAAATATAATAGAAATACTGTATAGAAAACCTACAGCACAATATAGGCCCTTCAGCCCACAAAGTCGTGCCGAGCATGTCCTGACCTGTGAACTACCTTGGCTTATCTATAGCCCTCTATTTTTCTAAGGTCCATGTATCCATCCAGGAGTCTCTTCAAAGACCCTGTCGTTTCCGCCTCCACCACGGCCGCCAGCAGCCCATTCCACGCACTCACCACTCTCTGTGTTAAAAACTTACCCCTGACATCTCCTCTGTACCTCCTTCCAGGTAGGTTGTATGTGGTTTCACATCTGTACTGTCAGAGTAAATTGTACTTTGAACTATATGGTGACATATAAGTACTATAATAACAACTTGACTTGGGTTTAACTTTTGACTTTGACAATATTTTTCCGTGACGCTCTTTTTTCACGGAGTGTTCAGTGATCCAGTTACAACGTGCTTTGCCCAGAATTACAGAAGATTATCCACACAAAAATATATAAAATACAAACATTAAATATTTCTAAGACCATGAAGAGTCAAATTAAAATATGAATATTACTGTCTATAACACACTCGCTTTCCGTGGGGGTGGGACACCGATGCCGGAAATCTCCCACTGTCCCCATTCTATTTACAATGTTCGCAAGTTTCCCAGCGGATCCAGTGATTGACAGCTCCCGCCGCCCCTCCGGCACGTGACACAATATGAATACGACACTGGCGCGCAGACGTCACAGAGGGCCCTCCTTCACGACGTCGTTTCCCGGGAAACGGCCCGGTCCCGGGCTGGGCGGTAAATCCGGGATGGACGCGACGGCTCTGCAGAGAAGTGGAGCCGGTCTCTACTTGTTGGGGTTTCGGCTCCGCTGTGGGATCCGCCTCTCCTCTTCCTGCCCGCGGAACAGTGAGTGTCTGTCAGCGCCTCACTGCACCGGCTCTCTGCCTCAGGTACAATATTTAAAACATATTTGCGCAGTCACATGGATGGGAAAGGTTGAGAGGGATACGGGCCTAATGCAGGCAGATGGGCCGAGTTCAGGTCGACAACTTGGTCGGTGTGGATGAGTTGTACCGAAGGGACTGTTTCATTTCTGTACAAACCAGTGACTCTATTTTGGGAGGTTAAACCAGGGCAGGATCTACGCAGTGAACGACAGGTCCCTGGGAAGTTTTCATGAAGTGTTGTGGATAGTGTAGAGGATTGTCAAAGATTGCAGAAAGACATTGATAGGATGCAGAAGTGGGCTGAGAAGTGGCAGATGGAGTACAAGCCGGAGAAGTGTGAGGTGGTACACTTTGGAAGGACAAACTCCAAGGCAGAGTACAAAGTAAGTGGCAGGATACTTGGTAGTGTGGAGGAGCAGAGGGATCTGGGGTACATGTCCACAGATCCCTGAAAGTTGCCTCACAGGTGGATAGGGTAGTTAAGAAAGCTTATGGGGTGTTAGCTTTCATAAATTGAGGGATAGAGTTTAAGAGTCGCGAGGTAATGTTGCAGCTCTATAAAACTCTGGTTAGGCCACACTTGGAGTACTGTGTCCAGTTCTGGTCACCTCACTATAGGACGGATGTGGAAGCATTGGAAAGGGTACAGAGGAGACTTACCAGGCTGCTGCCTGATTTAGAAAGTATGGATTCTGATGAGAGATTAAGGGAGCTAGGGCTTTACTCTTTGGAGAGAAGGAGGATGAGAGGAGACATGATAGAGGTATACAAGATATTAAGAGGAATAGATAGAGCGGACAGCCATGGCCTCTTCCCCAGGGCGCCACTGCTTAATACAAGAGGACATGGCTTTAAAGTAAGGGGTGGGGAGTTCAAGGGGGTTATTAGAGGAAGGTTTTTTTACTCAGAGAGTGGTATGGTTTGTGTGTGGAATGCACTGCCTGAGTCAGTGGTGGAAGCAGATACACTAGTGAAATTTAAGAGACTACTAGACAGGTATATGGAGGAATTTAAGGTTGAGGTGGGGGGTTGAGGGTCGGCACTACATTGTGGGCTGAAAGGCCTGTAATGTGCTGTACTGAACGGATCCTGACCTGGATCTGGGCCATACCCTCCAAATATCCAGACCTGCCTCTCGGGTTTTTTTGCACTACCTTACTTTCCCTTTTCTATTTATGATTTATAATTTAAATTTTTAATATTTACTATCGTTTGTACTCCAGGGAGTACGAAGCGCAGAATCAAATATCCCTGTGATGATTGTACGCTCCAGTATCAATTGTCTGGCGACAATAAAGTCAGTACCAAAGTACGAACAGCGCCAAACTGCGAGGTGGGAAACTGCAGGGCGTGCATATACATAAGAATTTCTAAAAGCATACACAACAGAGTTACAGGAAAGTGGGCCGAGATAGAGCAGAGGATAACTTGCAAACAAAAGAATGTAGTATATGCAATCCAGTGTAAGCAATGCCATATTATATACATAGGGGAGAGGGGCAACAGCTTGAGAACCAGACTCATAGGTCACCTCAGTAATATCACAAGAGGAAACCAAAACAGACCAGTTAGCAGGCACTTTCTGGAGCATGGAATGTATTCCTTGGCAATCCTGGGCCTGGGAACCAACATAAACTGGTCAAACCTCCAAAGAAAAAGAGCAGAGAGGAGATGGATTGAAAGACTACAGACCTATTTCCCAAATGGCCTAAACGAGGCCTAAAAAGCTAGGCCAACAATATAAAATATACCCACTGCACTCAATAATTAAAAACATTGAGAAAATTAGAGGAGGGAGGAAGAGGAGCATCCTCATCAGTCACCCACCCTGAAACAAAATTAAAACAGGTGACCATTAAATAGAAAAGGTACGTCTTTCTTGGGAAATAGAGCCTAACAACTAGGCCCCAGAATGGAAACTAACTCCCCAAATAGAGAGGGATAACATGAGAAATCATAACTCCACTAGAAAGAATAGACTTGTAATGACCAGTTTGATCCAGACACAGCACTCACCCCAACCTCCCAGCTTGCCCCCAAGGGGTAAAATGCATCTCCAGCACATGGCCCTGCCCTGAAACCTAACATCTTCACACCCCATAACCACAGGTCCTCTTCTCGCCAGGGAACCAAACTCACCCCACATCACCAGTTATACCTCCCACCGCCCAGTGGACCCCCGCCCCTCAACCCCACCCCAAAAGGACCGCACACCCCAACTAATGCAGACAGCGCCCAAGTGGACCCTGGCCACAGCCCTTCAAAGGGGCCAATTTAACAATGGACCCCAACCCCAACATACATTAGCCACAAGCTTCTACCACATTATACCCACAGAACAGTGAACTCAGAGTCTGAACAGTTAAGTCACAATAAAAGAACATAATCTTAAAGGGAGAAATAGGATGAAATCTAATCTCAACTCTAACTAGGTACTGAAGGAGTAAAAATAAAAAAATAGAGGCTCAAAGAATGGGGAAGGTCGAATAATAAAAAGGAGCAGCGCGATTAGCGGATAATTTACCTTTAAGAGTCTTAACAAATAGGGCGGCCGGCAACAGCCAGGCGCTGCAGCAGGAATGGAGAAACATGTTTGCTAAAACAATACAGAGGTGGGAGGTGGGCGGTTTTGCGTGGGGGGTGTGGGGGGGGGGGTTGCGGGGGGTGGAGCTGAACATTTTAAAGGAAGACCAGCTCAGTCTTTACAGCATGGCGGGCTGAGTTGGCTGGAAGCTGGCTGTGTTTTGCTTGATGCGTGAGTGTGTTTTGGAACCTGTTGAGGGAAAGAGAGTGGGGAAGGAACGGAAATTGCTGGGAGGGGGTCGTGTGGGTCCGGTAATGGCGGACAAGATAAGAGGCGGGGTTGAGGGAAAGAAAGTGGAGAAGGAGAAGGATAGAGACTTGGGACCAGAGGTAGGCAGCTGGGGAGAGGCGGATTATTGTGAAGGGAGAAATAAAGGGAATGAGGAGGTAGTGATGGGTTGGATGAATAAAAACCAAGACAAAGGGAATAAAAGAATAAGAAATGATAGTGGAGAAAGCTTTGAAAGTGAGGAAGATGAACAAGCTCAGAGAGGAGGTGTTGTCATAATTAGGTTTAATGAGAAGGCTCAGGGACATATGAAAAACATTAACCCGTTTGTGCTAACAACAACTCTGACAAATAAGGTAGGGTAAATAGTATTTGCAAAAGTCCTTAATGATGGCAACTTATTGGTAAGATGTGCGAATGAGGAACAACTTGAGAAAGCACTCAAGCTAAAAGAGATAGGAAAATGCAAGGTGGAATACACTGGGAGGGTGGGAGCACAAAACAGTGGTTGTAAAGGAGTGATCACGGGGATACCAATGAGTATAAATATGGAGGAGATAAAGAGGAATATCAAAGGAGGGAAAGTAATGAATGTTCAAAGACTGAAAACAACAAAGGAGGGAGTGAAAAAGGAAAGTGAATCAGTATTGATTGAATTTGAAGAAGGAAGAGTGCCAAGGAAGGTGTTCCTGGGTTTCATGAGTTACCCAGTAAGGGTGTATGTGCTAAAGCCACTGAGGTGCTATAATTGTCAAAGGTTTGGACACGTGGCTAAAAACTGTAAAAGGCAGAGGAGATGTGCTAGATGTGGGGGTGATCATGAATATGGAAGGTGCGGAACAGGAGTTCAACCAAAATGCTGCAATTGTGGAGGAGCTCATAATGTTGCATATAGTGGGTGCGCGGTTGTGAGACGGGAGACTAAAATTCAAGAAATAAGAGTGAAAAGAAAGATCACTTATGCAGAAGCTATAAGAATGTCAAGAGAACAGAATAATGTTCCTAATGAACAGGGAGCAATAGGGATACGAGAGATGCAACAAAGAACAAATGACAGGATTTATGTAGACAAAGAGGCTCTAGTAACATTCATTGCAGGAGTGATTAATAGTACTGCTGAGGTAAAGTCAAAAAGTGACAAAATTCAGCTGGTGGTAAAAGCAGCAGTAAACCATTTAGGGTTAGTAGGACTGACATGGGAGGAAGTGAGGGAGAACCTCAGTAATCAGTCAAGCCAGGAAGTGCCATGTGTTGGTTAATACTAATTATGGTGATTCTTTTACAATGGAATGCAAGGAGCTTACTGGCCAATAGCCAGGAATTCAAGCACTTTATTAAAGAAATGGTTGTAAAACTGGACGTAGTGTGTATTCAGGAAACTTGGTTGAAACCAACTTTAGACTTTGTGGTATATGGGTATACAATGATAAGGAAAGATAGAAATCTAGGGGGAGGAGGGGGTTGTGCTATGTTAATCAAGCAAGGTATACCATATAGGGTACCGGAAAAAGGAGATGATCAGGAATACATAGTGGTGGAAGTGTGGGAGAGAGGGGAGGGAGTGGTTATAATTAACTACTACAATCCATGTAAAAGGTTGGATTTGGACAGCCTATTAAAGATACAAGGACAAAACAGACATAAAGTAATGTGGTGTGCAGATTTCAATGCTCATAGCACAATATGGGGGGGATCAGATTACAGATCCAAATGGAAAGGTAATTGAAGATTTGATGGAAGAAAGGGATTTGGTGTGTATGAATGATGGTAGCGGCACAAGGATAGATATAACAACAGGAACTGAGTCAGTGTTAGATATTACGTTAGTGTCTAATACCTTGGCTGGCATTAGTAACTGGGGAGTTTGGACTGCTTCAACAGTAGGCAGTGATCACGACCCAGTTTTGTGTTCAGTGGGTGAAAGAGTTGAAGTAAGACCAGGTGGCGGAACCCCAAAGTGGGTGTTTGGAAAAGCTGATTGGGGTAAGTTCCAGAAGTTGAGTGAAGAAGGGTTGATATTTCTGGAAATGTAGATGAATTAAACAGTCAGGTGACTTCAGCAATTATCATGGCAGCAGAAGGATCTATACCTAGGAGTAAAAATAGGATGAATAGAAAACTGGTACCATGGTGGACAGAGGAATGTTGTCAGGCTGTAAGAAACAGAAATAGAGCATTCAGGCTAGTTAAAAGAACCCATAATATGCAGCATTTGGTTCAATATAAGAAAGCACAGGCAGTGGTGAGAAGAACTATATGTCAAGCTAAAAGGGCAAGTTGGAGGAGTTTTTGCGACAAGGTAGGAAGAACAACACCTGTGGGAGAGATATGGGGAATGATTAAGAGGATGGGAGGAGATAGAAGGGAATGGGAATATCCAGTAATGATATCTGAGGAGGAAACTGCAGTCTCCAGTAGGGATAAGGCTGAGATCATGGCCAAGTCATTCGTACTGATACACAGTTCAGAAAATTTGTCTGAAGAAGGGAGAAGAAGAAGGGAGAAGAAGAAGGGAAAGAATAATGAACCAACACCCAGGTGTTTTAAGCAGGAGGGAAGGAACAGATGATATAATCGATGATCCATTTACATTAGCAGAAATGGTGAGAGCAATAAAGAGATCGAGACCAACCTCCCCAGGGAAAGATCTGATATGATCTGTGATGCTAAAAAATCTAGGAGAAGGAGCGCTCTTGAAGTTGCTGCATTTTTATAACAGAGTGTGGGAGGAGGGAAGATTACCAAGTGCATGGAAAGAAGCAGTAGTAATTCCAATAAGGAAGCCTGGCAAGGATCTGTCAAAACCCACTAGCTACAGACCAATTGCATTAACATCAAGTATATGTAAGATAACGGAAAGGATGCTAACAGAAAGTTTATCATATGAGCTTGAGAAAAGGGGAATGCTGGCAAGTTATCAGAGTGGTTTTAGAAAGGGAAGGAATTCCATGGACTCAGTGATTATGTTAGAGACTGAAATAAGGAAGGCCCAGGCAAATAGAGAGTCAGTAGTTGCAGTGTTCTTTGACATTGAAAAAGCCTATGATATGATGTGGAAGGAAGGATTATTAATTAAACTGCACAAGATGGGGGTTGGTGGGAGAGTTTTTAATTGGATTAAAGATTTTTTGTTTGGTAGAAAAATTCAAGTTCGGATTGGATCAGAATTATCAAAACAGTACATAGTGGAAAATGGCACACCTCAAGGTAGTGTGATTAGCCCATTACTTTTCATGATTATGATCAATGATGTCTTCACAAAGGTACCAGTGGATATAGATAGGTCACTGTTTGCGGATGATGGGGCCTTGTGGAAAAGAGGCATGAACATGGACCATATAATCAGGAAACTACAAGAAGCAATTGATGAAGTGGTGGAGTGGGGTTATGATTGGGGATGTAGATTTTCAGTAGATAAAACTCAATCTGTATTTTTTACCAGGAAAAGGGTTGAGGTAGGGAAGAAGTTAAGGATGTATGGGGTTGAATTAGAAAGGGTTGCATCATTTAAATTTCTGGGAGTTATATTTGATTCACGATTAACATGGGCAGACCATATCAGGAAAGTTGAGGAGAAATGTAAAAAAGTAATAAATGTGATGAGATGTTTGACTGGTAGGGAATGGGGAGCAAGTTGTTCAGCTTTGAAGAGAATGTATGTGGCTTTAGTAAGATCTGTATTGGATTATGGAAATATAGTATATGGATCAGCAGCTAGGTCTCTTATAAGGAAACTGGATGTGATTCAGGCTCAGGCCTTGAGAGTGTGCAGTGGGGCTTTTAAAACGTCACCAGTGTCAGCCCTACAGGTAGAAATGGGAATAATGCCTTTGGAACTAAGAAGGATGCAACTGATGGCAAACTACTGGGCTAACTTGCAGGGGCACAATGATTCTCACCCTGCTAAAGGAGTGTTGCAGGAGTGCTGGGAAAATGGGAGGTTTCAGAGGGATACCTTTAGTCGGGTAGGGAATGATATCGCAAAAGAATGTGGAGTATTTGATCTGAGGATAAGTCCTTCAGTAGTTTATCCGGTTGTAGCTCCATGGAAGCTTGTATGGCCTGACATAGACTGGCATTTGTTAGAGGTAAAAAGGAAAGAAAGATATAAAACAGATTTGGTAAATGCATTTAACTGTCATGTGATGGAAAACTATAGAGATTATACTCACATTTATACGGATGGTGCGAAGGAACCTGCAACAGGAGTGACAGGGTTTGGGGTGGTCATACCAGCAAAAGAAATTGGAATCAGCAGAAGAACATCTAATAAGTTAGGAGCGTTTACAGTGGAGATGCTGGCGGTGTTGGTTGCGTTGCAATGGGTGCAGAAAGCCAGACAAGTCAAAGCATTGATATGTTCAGATTCATCCTCCGTTCTAGCAAGTTTAAGGTCTTTTCACACAAACAGTCGGCAAGATGTACTTTATGAAGTCCTTCAGTTAGTTACAAGGATTGCAAACCAGGGAGGTCAGGTAAAATTTCTATGGGTTCCAGCACATGTAGGGGTGAAGGGGAATGAGAGGGTGGATGAGTTGGCAAAGAGGGCATTAAAGAAAGAAAATGTGGAAATGCACATTAGTATCAGTAAAGCAGAGGTTAAGTGTGTAATCTGGGAAAAAGTCAACCGAATGTGGCAAGAAAGATGGGACAGGGAGGGGAAAGGGAGGCATTTATATCAAATACAAAAGAGTGTTGCAGTTACTAGGCTAGGTAATGGAAACAGAAGAGAGGAAATTGTGTGGACTAGGTTAAGGCTGGGGCATTGTGCATTAAACAAAACATTGAAAATGATAGGGAAACACCAGACAGGATTGTGTGAGGAATGTCAGGAAGAGGAGTCAGTAGAACATGTAGTTCTGAGTTGCAGGAAGTATGGGATACAGAGAGATGATGAGAAATAAATTAAGGGAGTTGGGGATGCAGGAATTCACATTAAAAGGGTTGCTGGGCATGGGTGAGAGAGCACAAGTCCGGGTATTTTTAGCATTTTTAAGGGGTACAGGGTTTTTTTTTTATATAGAATATGACGGATAAACAGGAATAGGATACTAGGATGGTCAAAGATGGGAGGGTGAAGTGTAGGTGTGTGTGTGTGTGTGTTTGAGATTGGGTGAAGGGATTTAGAATGTATGTCTAGTGCACATTCTGGAGCAGAGGGTGGCGGTAATGCACCATTAAGCTGGATGCCAACCGCCGTAAAACAAGATACAGACAGACAGACATTACCTCGCCCCACCCCCCCACCCCAAGGTCACTCTCTGAGCATCTGTTCAGCGGGTCCAGTGTTGTGGGAGGGGCAGGGTGGCTTTAAACCCGGCGTTACACATTCCATGGTATCGTTCTCTCCAAAGTGTTTCAGCTGTTCCTTTGCCTGTCTTCTCCACACAGTCATCCAGACAAACTGAGAGAGTCGGCACGAGTGCTGGGAAAGTGCGGGAGTTCATATCTCACAGCAGCAGTCTCTGTTTAATGTTTCGGAGTGACGGATCCGGTCATTGAGTGTAACGTCAAACGACCTTGAGATACAGACGTCGTGAGGGAAAAGTGAAAACAAAATGATGAACGTCCCTTGTTCTCGGGAAACACTCCAGTTTTGGGCTATTTACACACTAGATTGTCCCCTATTATAATCCCGTCTTCATTTGAAGCAGGAGAACGGTCTCCTCGTCGGTAAATTGAACCTCGGTCTGCCGCGTGACAGGCGGGGATACTAACCACTGAACTAACGAGGAATAAACAAGAGTGGGGAATCTGTCACACGGATGTCAGTGTGTAGGAGAACTCATGGAGTCACTCTGATGTTTGTTTGTTGAGTGTAGAGCTGGTGCATTTTACCCATCCGCTCCTCACTGTGTGACTGGACGTGTCTCAGAATTCCTTAGCAATTCAGTCACTTACTGAGTTCAAGAACTGGGCAAATGAGGGGATCCCATTAACGTCTAACTGCATGTTGTTTGAACTGGTATTTATAATCAGGATTTGTTTCCCATTTACTGATACGTGAAACAGGAAACCATTCGTAGCCCTTCCAATCTCTCGGGTGGATTCTCCCTTCAGTCGGATCCCAGGTGCTGTGTTTCTCCGGTCTGTCGGAACGTCGCGACATCAACTGGTCGCAATAGGAACTGCAACAGAGTGAGGAACGATCCTTCAGAAAACAGCTCAGACACTGAGAATCGAGTTACAGAATCTTATAGCCCCAGAGACCATTCAGTCACCGAGTCTGGTTTGCATCATGTGGAGATGGTGGTATAGTGGTGAGCATAGCTGCTTCCCAAGTAGTTAACACGGGTTCCATTCCCGGCCATTGCAGGTTGTACACTTTCAGGCTAAAGAAAAAACCTTCGCCGAGCACTATGAACGCAGAATCCTAATTCCTGAGCAATTTGTTCTGAGTGAAATTCACTCTAATGGATCTGATGGATTCCTCATGTACGATGGTGGTGGTCCCTCATGTAGGATGTTCCAGGACCCCAAACTGAATAAAAAGCACAGCATTAGACCCAGGAAGTCCGTTAGTTCCACGGACTCCGCTCGAGGAAACCCACACTTTGTGGTCAAATCGAACATACGTTTTCCTGACCAAAGACATAACCTGCCCCAGCTATTCTCTCGTTCCTTCTTTCATCCGGCAGAAGGTACAGAAGCCTGAAAGAACGCACCACAGTCTCAGGGATAGTTTCAGTCCCATTGTTGTGTCGATTGAATGTTATCCCGGAAGATAGATGGATGTTTGACCTCAGAATCCACCTCGGTACGAAGCTGCACTTTATTATATACCTGCGCCGTGCTTTCTCTGTCGCTGTTACACTTTATTCTGCATTTTGTTATTGCTTCACCTTGTTCTCTTCCAATACACTGTGTAATCTCTATGAACCGTGAGAATGAGAAGTGTTTAACCGTATTTCGGTATATGTGACTAAAACATGTAGAACAGATTCAATTCTCACTGAGCCCGTTGCGGCGGCAGTAGGGAGCGCCGGCCTCCGGACAGCGCAGAGTTTCCCAGCTGGCAATGAAACGCAGCAGGAAAACAAGAGCTGAGATCACAGAGGGGGAGCAGCGAGAGAGGGTTTCACTGAACTCCTGTCGAAGGGAAGATTCAAACTTCTTCAGTATAGGTATCCCTTATTGACATCAATGGATCTGGGGTTGAGAGGGTGAAAATTCCTCGGCATACACATCAGCGAGGATCTCACGAGGTCTGTAAGTACCGGCCGCGTGGTGAAAAAGGCACAGCAGCGCCTCTTTCACCCCAGACAGTTGAAGAAATTTGGTAGGGGTCCCCAAATCCGAAGGACTTTCTACAGGCACAGAATTGAGAACACCCTGACTGGCTGCATCACTGCCTGGTATGGGAACTGTACTTCCCTCAATCACAGGACTCTGCAGAGAGTGGTGCGGACAGCCCAGCGCATCTGTAGATGTGAACTTCCCACTGTTCAGGACATTTACAGAGACAGGTTTGTAAAAATGATCCGAAGGATCGTTAAGGACCCGAGTGACCCGAATCTCAAACTGTTCCAGCTGCTACCATCCGGGAAACAGTACCGCAGCATAAAAGCCAGGACCAACAGGCTCCGGGACAGCTTCTTCCACTGGCCATCAGACTGATTAATTCAAGCTGATACAATCGTATTTCTGTCATATTGACTGTAATAAATATAGTAATATCTATTACATATTTACTATAAATTGCACATTGCTCATTTAAACGGAGACGTAACGTAAAGATTTTTAGTCCTCATGTATTTGAAGGACGTAATTAATAAAGTCAATTCAATTCAATTCCATGGAAGAGACTTCGTCGTGCACTCGTCGAATCAGAAACGAGAAAATGTGCAGATGATGGAAATCCAAGCAACACATACAAAATGCTGGAGGAACTCAGCAGGCCAGGCTGCTTCATGATCCTGAAGAAGGTTTTCAGCCTGAAACATCAACCGTGTACTTTATTCCATAGATGCTGCTGCACATTTTCTCGTGTACGAGAAAGCGAGAGAGAGAGAAAAAGCTACTGGAGTACTAGCGTCCCTGGGTGGGCTCGAACCACCAACCTTTCGGTTAACAGCCGAACGCGCTCGCCGATTGCGCCACAGAGACGAGAATTAAATGATTACGAATAAATGACGAATCTCAATTGAGATGCGATTTCCTTTTATAGTTGTATAATGTGTCATATCTAATGTGTTTTAAAACACAAGGATGAATATCTGCTGCCGCCAACAGAGATTATAGCAGAGGATGGTTTCGTTCCATCGACCTCTGGGTTATGGGCCCAGCACGCTTCCGCTGCGCCACTCTGCTACAGGGAATACTAAAAAATGTTGAACTGTGAATGTTGCGCGATGTTTTCTGTATGTATGTATGCGTTTAAGCCTGTGGCTGTACATGTCTGGGTCTCGTTCTGTGTCTGTATATGTCTGTGTTCGTATATGTCTGGGTCCATTCCGTCTTCTTCCCGTATTCATAATCAAACGTACTTCATTTTCTTTGTTTATTCCCTGTTTCTTCTCTTTCTCTTTTTCCCCACCTTTCTTCCTTGCTTCCCTACTTTCTGGCCCACCCAGTTATTATCTTCGTGCCTTTTATGTTCTGTCCCGTCTTGCACCTTGTTCCCGATATTTCGCCCGTGAACACGAGGAATTCTGCTGATGCTGGAAATTCAAGTAACACACATCAACGTTGCTGGTGAATGCAGCAGGCCAGGCAGCATCTCCAGGAAGAGGTACAGTCGACATTTCGCCGGTGAAATGTGTTTTACTTTATTTAATTGTACAGACGGAGAATTCATCCCACTGGTCGGCTCATTTTTAATAAACAGCGACGTTTTCAGCCGAGGTGCCATTAACTTCCTAATCCTGTCCTGATGATTGAATGAATGTCGGAGTTGCTTCAGTGTTGAACCCGCAGTTCACCTTGTGAGCGGAACTCGCGACGTTGATGTACTGCAAGCACTCACCTCAAACGCAGCAATTCCTCCACCGGGATTACCTGTTGGTATCATGTTCAGACCATCACGGCCGGACCAGTGAGTGACAGATGGGGAGATGTGGAGTATCGCTGATGCTTCGCACCTCCCTGCCACGCGGGGCGGGTTTTCCATTTCACCACCACAGCTTTGCAACTGAAACAGTAAGGATCGGATTTTAACTCTCCACGTAGGGCGATGTAGAGACAGGCAGGCAGTTGCTTATCCTCTGGTCTGCTGAGTTACTCCAGCATTTTGTGTGTGTTGCTCGGAATTTCAACATCTGGGATTTCCACCGATTTTTAAGTTCACAGTCACCAACCTGGAGATGCCGGGGATTGAATTCCTTGCCTGTCCATCGCCTCCCTCTGGTGCTCCTCCTCCGTTTCCTTTCTTGCATGGTCTTCTGTCCTCTCCTATCAGACTCCCTCTTTTCCAGTCCTGTATCTCTTTCGCCAAACAACTTCCCAACTGTTTGCTCCACCGCAGCCCCTCCCGGTTTTACCTATCACATGACTTCCCCTTCCTCCCCCCTCCACTACTCATCTTTATTTTCTTCAGTCCTGCTGAAGGGTCTCGGCCCGAAACGTCGACTGTTCTCTTTTCCATAGATGCTGCCTGTCCCTCCAGCATCTTGTGTGTGTTGATCCGTGTCTTCTGTCTCACTTGCCAAACCGCTGAATCTGCTTCCTTATAACATCTCCCAAAACCTTTGATTAAGTAGACATTCTGAGAAATGTTCTTAGTTGTAAAAATAAAATTCGAATTGATTAATTCAATAAAAGCTGTTAACACATACCAAATCAAACCACAAACAATATAATTAAAATACCTTTTTTGATTAAGGAAATTTACCCTTTCTCTCCCAGAGGCAGACACTTGATATGAGTTGTTTGTCTGGTCTGGGAATGAGTTCCCAAACATTACATTGAAATTATATCCGCTGGTGAATCTCACACCCACACAAACAACAGACACAGAGACAAACACACACACACACACACACACACACACACACACGAACACTCACCACACGAACACTCACGCACACTCACGGTAGAAAACTGAAAGAGTAAATGTGACAAACACAGTGGGGATATGAAAAAAAAAGTCCTGGAAATACTTCAGAGGAACTGTCTCAATATTAGTTGCATGTGGACATCAATAAATACGCGATGGTCATAACATCCTGGCAGCGTGTTATGCCTTTGAAGAGACGGTGCTGTGGAAGACAACAACCTAAGAAGCACTGGAAACATTTTTAGGTAGTTAAGCTATCACCGAAGGAAGTAGCGTTATAGGAGTGAGTTGATAAACTCAGCTCACGAAATCAAATGAAAGAAGTGAGAAGGGAATCTATGCCAAAAGCCAAGTGAGAGCGCAGTGCGGATGGAGAGGGACGAGAGAGCAGCAGCGAGGGAAGGATGAAGGGGGAAATATAACTTCCTCAGTGTTATCATTTCAGATTCTCTCTCCTGGGCCCGGCACATACCTCCTGTTACAAAGAAGGCACGGCAGCGCTCTACATGTCATCTAAAAGTTTGACAGACTTCAATAGATGTGTGGCGGAGAGTATATTGACTGGTGGCAAAAGGACCTGGCATGGAACCGCCAATGTCCTTGTACGGAAAAGCCCAGAAAGCGTAATGGATGGAGCCCAGTCCTGCACAGTTATGCCCCTCCCCACCGCTGAGCGCATCTACACGGAATAGAGGGCCGCGGCCATGCAGGTCATACTCTCTTCACACAGCTCCATCAGGAAGGAGGTAACACATCAACAGATCCATCACCCCGCAACCATCAGACTCCTGAAGAAGAATGGATAACTTCATTCACCCAACACTGAACTGTACCCACAACCCATAGACTCACTTTCAAGTCTGTTCATGTTCTCGACATTTATTGATTATTTATTTATTATTAATATCGCATTTGTTCTTTCTCGTATTTGCATAGTTTATAGTCTTTTGCACATTGCTCGTTTGCTGTCTTTCTTCAGTGCGGTCTTTCATTGATTCTCTTGTGTTTCATTGTATTTACGGTGGATGCTCATGTGGTTACGAGTATATACTTCGGTAATTAATTTAGTTTAATCTTTCAACTTTGAACTTTAGGGAGAGGAATCCATTTGGTGAGACGCGGATCTTGTTTCACACTGTTGGGCAGGAGGTGAAAAGATTGGCGCAGACCCACAGCTTTATTCTCTGGGACAGGAGTGTGCCAGAGGACTGCAACGAACGGAATGCATTATCTACGGACCTAGAAGAAAGGGATCTGTTGCATTCATTGCTGAGGAAGCCAAGTAATTTGGTATATTAAAAGCGGACGGCTCTGCAGGTAAAGTTATTGGGTCTATTTAAAGCGGACGCGGGTAAGTTCTTAAATATTGAGAGTGTCACACATTATGGGAAGACGGCAGGAGAACAGGGTTGGGAGGGATAATAAATCAGCCACGATCGAATGGAGGAGCAGACTCCATGGGCCCAGTCACATAACACTGCTCCTGTGTCTGATGCTGTTATTGACTGATAGCATTGATTCTGAGATACTGTATTCATGTGGATCATTGTGTCCAATTGTTCAAAGAAGATTTAATCAAACTAATCAACTGCAGTAATGAAATTGAATTAACATTACTTCGAGGTAAACTGTGGACTAAACCTCTGTACTATACCAGAAACTGACAGGTACACAATGAACCCCCAGTCTCACACTGTACCAGAGACTGGCAGGTACACAATGAACCCCCAGTCTCACACTGTACCAGAGACTGATGGATACAGAATGAACCCCACACTCTAACACTGTACCAGACAGTAAGAGGTACAACCCCATAATCTCACACTGTACCAGAGACTGACGGATACAGAATGAACCCCACACTCTCACACTGTACCAGCGACTGGCAGGTACAGAATGAACCCCCAGTTTCACCTGCATCAGAGATTGACAGGTACGAAATGAAACCCAGAATCTCACACCGTACAGAGACTAATGTGTACAAATGTTTTTAACCCGCCTGTTTTGTGAAACGTACTCAAATTTACTGCTAAACCCTGCACCATGCCGACTTGTTACTCCTGAATAAATCCACCCATCACGTGACCGTGACTCGTCTCTGCCTTTCTAAAATGAGATTACACTGTACGTGTGTCCTCTTGAACTGAATGCGAACATTGTATTTGCCTCCTTACTCCCAACTCAAGCTGCAAGTCAACATTTGGGGAATCCTGCACAAGGACACCTAACTCCATTTGTACCTAATGTCTGAATTTTCTCCTTACCAAAACATCAGTTAATTAGAAAATATATTATTTGTAAAGTAATGCAAATGGATTCCAACATCATGCTAAACACTGAAATCAGGCCAGATGGCTGTTGCCCCCTTCCATTCTTCAAAAGTTGGAGAGATAGCTTAAATTTTTCACTTTCCGGAAACATTTCTGAATCTAGTGATTCTTGAAAAGGCGCACCATCTGTTCAGCTACCTCTTTCATATCTCTGCAATGAAGCCCATCTGGCCCAGATGATTCCGCTTCTCAAGCACGTTAGCCTGTTCAGTTATGGGAGGCGACGGGACGACACAAAGTGACCGGGGCGTCGAGGCGAGGAAAAGGCGGATACACGGGACAAACATGTTCAAAAGACTGGGGAATGTATCACCCCATGATTAACTCGGTTGTGGGATACAGATGCAGACACGGTGTCTCTGGCCATGGAGAACAACGACCTGCTCCTTCTTTCTGCAGAAAGTGATATTAATAGCCAGCGGTGGAATGAGAATGATATTTTTACGTATTTTGACAGTTTTGAGGATTTCGCCCTCTGCGATAGACTGGGGCACGAGTGTGTACCTTGATACACCGGGGACGAGGGACCCATGATGCTTTAATCATGCAAAGAATGCAAACAACACTTCAAGGGCAAATTAGGAGAGGAAAGGAAAGTATAAGTTTGCTTTGGCAGACAACTAGAAGGAGAATCCCAAGGGATTCTACAGATATATTAAGAGCAAAAGGATAGCAAGGGACAACATTGGCCTTCACGATGGTCAGCGTGGTCATCTGTAAATGAAGCTAAAGGAGATTAGGGAGAACTTAAAATATTTTTTTTACTTTAATTTTCTCAGGAAACGGACGCACAATCTATATAACTAAGATAAAACATTAGTGAGGTTATGGGAAATACTCTGATTGCAAAACAGGGGGCAAATTGGGGTGTAAATACTTCATGGCCTCGTAAGGTATCCCTTTGTCCTTGTTGAAGGTTTGTGCAGAAATAGCAGGGGCCATCGCAGATATATTTCACATATCCTTAACCACGGGCGATGTTCAGAAGGTTTGTTGCTCTGTTGTTTAAGAAAGGTTCCTTGAAATTACAAGCCGCTGAATCTGAAATTAGCAACGGGTAAATAACTGAAATATTCTCGAGAACCAGACATAAACAGTACGTATATATTTGGATAGGCAGCGCCTGATTAGAGACAGTCAACATGACTTTGTCCATAATAGCTTGCATTTAACCAGTCTAATAGAGTTTTCGAGCAGCTTACAAGGGGAGTTGATGAGGAAGAAGGTCACACTGGATCTTTGGAACTAAGCGCTGTAGCAAGCAGACTCAGAAGGATTAAACAAAACTAGGAACGTTATTAGCAAAAGAGACAAAGCAGCAGAATTTATAAGGTCTTTGATAGCTCAGAATAACTCGGTTGGAAATTCACTGGGCAAGGATCTGGGCCAACTGTTGCCCGAGAGATTAGCGCTGCCATTTTACATACACTGCAGGGCAGTAAAGAATCTGTGCCCAGCTATATAAAGCCCTTGACTCTTGAAAAGCTTACAAGAAGCCATCCTGAAGTCACAAGTCCAAGGACACTTAATTTAACACCTGAAAAGTCTCGAGGAGAACTGATTGGAAGTATCCAAGAACGATTGCAACTTAGTGAGATTCTCTCCTCTAAAGGCCCAGAGCTCAGGGTGAAAGTCACCGACCTGAAACGTGAACTCTGATTCTCCCTCCATAGACGCTGTCTGAGCTGTGGAATATTTCCGGCAGTTTCAGATTTTACTTCAGTAATAGTCCTGTTTTCTCCGACCCCGGGATCAATACACTCCCCATTGTCATGGTCCGGTCCGTGACGTCCGCATTCCGGTTTACAGTCCGATCTATCGATCCTTGTTCCGGGTTTTCCTCTTTTCTCCTTTGTTCTGTTGGGTGCCTTAATTGAGGCACCGATTCTCATTTCGGTCTGGCACGTAAATACCTCTGCAAACCAGGGATTGTTTGCTGGACTGTTCCCTTCCTTTCCTGCCTGAAACCGTCGCCTGCATCCTCGTCAGTATCCCCATCAAGTTCAACCGCCGGAGTGAGAGTGGAGCATTGCCGCGCCAAGAGAAGAAACTATCTATCATTGAGTTCGGAACTGCCTCTTTTTGTCCCCGTGTTTAGTGTCCGTGTTCTGTGTCCGTGCTCCCTTTCTGCTGCCATACCTAGATACAATATGTGACAAAAGCTTCTCTTTCATACTATTCATAGACATCATATCATTACAGAGTGCATTGACAGAGAACAAGGTAAATCAACAATAAAATGTAGAATAAAGTGCAACAGCGACAGAGAAAGCACAGTGCGGGTAAACAATAAGGTGAAGCGTCATAACGGGGTAGATTGTGAGGTCAAGCGTCCATCTTTTTTCACAAGGAAACCATTCAATAGTCATAACAGCGAGATTGAAATTATCCTTCAGAATGTGGTATGTGTTTCCTTTTCCGTGATCATTCTGCTGGAATCTAATTGGTTTCATTCCACAAAAATTATCATGGTGTTTGGGAAGAGAACTAAAGAAGGATCAAGTATGATCGCACTGGATGGTGGAGCAGACTCGGGGCCGAATGACTGTGGCCATCAGCCATTACCTGTGTTGAACCGCTCAATTGTGATATGCAGGAAGGCTTGGACCTGAACACTTCCGTGGTTCAAGCGGGGATGTAGCTCAGTGGAAGAGCGCATGCTTTGCATGTATGAGGTCCCGGGTTCAATCCCCGGCATCTCCACGCTAGTGAGCATTGAATTTTGAACATTGCAAATCGTCAATCTACCCAATCGTCAGGTTTGCAATTAGCACAATGATGCGTTGAGTCTCAACGTGGACAAGACTAAAGAGAAGATTCATTAGGCCAAGGGATCGCTCATTACCGCAAATAAACGGCTCCTCCAGAGAGAGAGAGAGAGAGAGTGGACCACCAAACCTGCCCTCTGAACGCCACAAAGAACAGCAAGAAAGCGCACCGGTGTGTCCACTTCCTGGCTTCAGTGAGACCTCCCCAACCCCTCTTCAATCTGTTTTTATTTCACAGGAGCATCATTGAGAGAGCTCTAACCACTTGCTAAACCGTCTGGTACGAGAATCGCAAGACATCCGACGGCAGGACTCTACAGAGGAGAGAGAGGACTGCTGACAGCAGCTCACTATCACATTCAGACCCAGTGATTTGCGGACTATTGAAAACTGACGGAATTCTGATCTTCATTCGATCATATGGACGGATTGGGAGGTGAACGGGACTCGGGACTGGACAAAATAAATCCCGGAGTGTGGGTGTATTCTCCGCTGCACCTCAGACTGCGGTCGCTGCTCGTTATGTCGGAGACTGACCGAAATAGCATACACAAATGGAGGAGAAATTCAGCGGGCCAGGCAGCATCTCCACAGGAAACACCGACTGTTTACTCCTCCCCAGAGATGCTGTCTGACCTGGTGATTTGCTCCGGCATTCAGTGTTTGGGATTTCCAGCACCTGTGTTTATAGCCTAAATAACAGCCCGCTGACAGAGAGAAGGAAGGCAAGGAGACACAGAGGGAGATAGCCAGTGTGTCTGACTGCAGGGCCGTAGGAATAGGGCCAGAATGATAATGAAAATCAGATCCGTTGCTGAAATGTCGGGACGAGATATCCAGCTGGGTCGGAGCACAGAGACCGGATAATAACCGGATGGGGCAGGAAGTGATGAACAGGGAAAGGAGGACGGGGAGGAAGGTAAAAGCGTGAGAGAGACACGAGAGAAATTAGACAGGGAAAATAATCCAACAAACAAAACAATAGATAATCGGGGGAAAGCGTCAAAATTAACAAATAGAAAGACAGGAGAGGAACAGAGATATTTACCTATCAGCAGAATGGCGCGGCGGGATGTGCTGGGCCCGTTATCCAGAGGCCGACAGATGGAAACCATCGTCTGTTATTCTTCAGCAGAGTATTTTACCGCAAATCGCCGTCACGTCACCTGTGAACACAGCACACATTTCACTTAAACAGAAAAACTTGTACTTCTAATTGAAATTTCCATCCACTCACTTCATCACTTTCCGAGATTTGTTGAGAACTTCGCGGATAAAACGACAATTGCTGTTGTGCTCAGCGTTTGTCCAACACATCTTGTTCTCCGCTGCATGAAGCTGTGTCTGGTATTGAACAGACTGGACAGAAAATACTGGAAACACTCATCACCTCAAGAAACATTTGTGAGTGATGACACGGCATTAACCTTTCTGATTGTGACACTGAATTAGAAATGGTGGGAGAAAAAGTGAGCTTTCAGTGTCAAAGAAGGTGAGAAGTTGTGTGGGAAGTGAAAACGGGGACATCTCAGATAGGGCGAGACCAATACTCGATGACGGTAAGACAATTCGGAAAGAGAAACTCTGGGCTGAAATTGCAGACGCACTACGGGCAGAAATTTTCATTTCATAGAGAAGGATGTAATGTGACTGAGTGATTCCAGACCCAGACGTTTATGAGACAAGTGCTGAAAAACAGGTACAACACACGGCGATCGCCGGGAATCGAACCCGGGTGAGCTGCTTGAAAGGCAGCTGTGCTCATCCCTATACCACTGTCGCTCCATGTTGCGGGAGTTTCGAGGAGTGAAGCGGCTCCCATGCTCCATGTGATTCCACCAGATCCCGAGCCGCTCTCTGTCGGATCAATCCTCACTCTGCAGCAGGTTTTATTCCTGCAAATGGCGCCTGCCTCACGCATCAGCAACTGTGAAAAAAAAAATTCTGATTGTCCATGTTCTTTAGAAAAACCGATGAATATGTAAGTATGAGTTGAGTTTAGGAATAAATAAAATAACCACCAAAAACGACATTGCTGGGATTATACTGCAATTCTCTCCATTTTGAGGAGCAGATCTGCTGGCAAATCACACAGAAATGTCATATTGTAGATAGGGTTACAGCAATCAGATATTTCAACTTCTCCAAAATTAACCAGATCATTTTTTGTGCAAGATAACAAATGGAATTTTTGAAGTGCCTCTGGAAGAGTATTTTTGTTCCAATCCGTCGATAGTCCTATCGAACTAGGTTAGGAAATTCACTCTGTAACTTGTAAATACAGTAATCAAAACTCGCACTTTATTGTCTCTGCATAAACAACAACGTAACTGTGTCGACACCGGGCCAACAATTTAGAACAGGAATTCTGCTGTTCCCGCTATACCAATACTCACTCAGACTAATTTTCTCATCTATATCACCAAACTGGGGCATCTCAGTTGGCCAAGTGATCCATCCTTTCTTCTCCCAGTCACTGACTTGGGAGTTCTTCCTTGCGATGGTGGGTTTCTGGAAAGAGTTATCGCTGCTAGCACATTCGAAGTTTCCACTTTTATATTCATATTTTCCAGTTCAGTTATCCCATTCCAGTGTCATTGACTGTAGGTTATCTGAATGGCTTGAATTCTCCTTTCTGTTGACTCTGCTCCAGGTCAGCATCCATTTATTGCCCTCTTCTCAGCAAGCGTCAATTGGTAGTTTATGGCTCTTTGTTCCCTTCAGGAACCAGTTTGTGTCATGGTCCGGTCCGTGAAATCTGCATTCCGGTTCACAGTCCAGTCGTGGACTCAGGACTCCGGGTCTTCCAGCTGTCCCTTGTTTTGATTGAGTTGATCATAGGCACCTGATTCCCATCTTGGAGTTTGGAATATAAGTAGCCTTGGGGTTGCGTGCAGGCTGCTAGTTCGTCTTGCCAAGATACTCTGGGAGTAACCTGCCTGTGGAAGGCTGGAGCGGCCACTCCATCTTTAGGCCGCGTTGGAGAACCATCGCTTCATGGAGCCTTGCTGTCGGTAGTCGGAGCTGTCTTTGTGGTATGGATTCGGCTGTTTCCAGGGCCAGCTGAGTGGCTGCCAGCCACTCTGAGCTAGGTAGGGATCCGGTTGTTTCCGTAACCAGCTGAAGTTGCTGGCCGAACTGCGACTCAGAGCAACCCCGATGCAGAGGTGGAACTTCCTGTAGTTCTTCGGTGTTTGTCTCTTCTTGTCCTCGTCTCCGTGGGGTAAGTCAGGCCGTTTCTTCCGTTGCCTGCGGGAGGATCTGTCTTGTCTTGTCCACGCCTCTGTGGGGTAAGTCAGGCAGTTCTGCCGTTGCCCTGCATGGGGTCCTGTCTTGTCTTGTCTTTGCCTTTGTTGGGTAAGTCCGGTCGTTCTGCCGTTACCCGACGGATGGACCTGTCCCACCTTGGTGTGGAGATAGTTGATTTCTGGCTTGTCTAAGGTTAAGTCCCAGCTCTCTGTCTATGTACTGTCCTGTCTCATGTTAGTGTGTTAAAGATGAGTCCCGGCTTTTTGAAGTATAAGTCCCGGCTCTATGTTGATGTACAGTTCCCAGTCTGTCTCCGAGTCTCAGCCTCCGCAGGCCTCAAGAGCCAAGACTCCAGCCTGCAGGCTTCTACACTCTAGATCCCAGCCATGTGTTCTGTAGTCATGTCATGTCGTTGGCTGGTTCTAGGGCCCGAGCCCGAGGCAAGACCCAGGTTCTGGGCCATTGTCCAGACTCTGGCTCGGAGCCCAAGCTCCGAGTGTATATCTCCTTGTCCGGATTCCCTGTCTTGTCCATGTCCTAGCCCATGTCTGTGTTCTTGTCCCTGCTCCTTGTATACATCCTGTCACGTCCCTACTCTAGTCAAGTCCTGTTCCTTGTACTTCAGTGTCTGTGTCTTGCTGTTGGGTCCACCATCTACGCCCCCCCCCCCCGCCATTGTGACAGTTTCAATCACTCCAGACAGGGATTGACCCCAACATTCACACATTTGCATGTTATATTATATCAAAAACACTTCACAATAACTTCTAATTTGCAAAAGATTTCTTAACCCGCAATTTACCTGAAGCAACGTTGTGTTTACTTTAAAACACCAAAATTTTCATCTCATAAAATGGAAGATGTAAAACGGTTCCACAAAATTACATATTCACTTCCAAGTACATGGCTGGTACAAAGACACTTGTTCTGTCTGCTTCCACTGTCCTTGAGCCATTCGAGTTCTATGTTATGTTGCATATTTGAAATCTTCTGTGGCCAACATCTCCTCCTTTTCGATCCACGGAAAGTTCTGGCGATCACATTACTGTTTATGTCTCAGTGAATATAGCACAAAAGGAACAGCAGAATTCATGACTATATCAAAAAATACCGATAAGGATTTAAAAATATTGTCATAACAAAGCGTGAAGAAACATGATAACATGTAACCAATTTCACACGATATATCAAGGAATTTAACAGTAATTAATTATTTTAAAATACAACATAGCTATAAGAAATTAAACAAGATCAACACAAAGAAATTTTAGAATGGCATGTGCTTTTCAAATATTGAAGTTATTAAAGTTGGCCTTAAAAAAAAAAAAAAACAACAACAACAACAACACGGGGGGAAATGTCTTGTGTAACCATCAGTACAAAGAGCAAAGCAATAATAACATGGGAAGTAAAACATATGCATTTAAACCTCAGTTCCAAACTTTATTCCAAAAGGGATGGATTCTGCAAAAAGTCATTAGCTAAACCCACATAATATTTAATAGTCTTGGATAACAGATCCCATAGTTTAATAACATGTTTAAAACATTAAAAACCAAAAAAAAAAATTGCAACTTAGAGTTCCCTTCTTGTCAGATACGCTTGAAGTATCAATGGAATAAGTATTATTCACCACACCAAGCAAATACCAACATACATTAGCCTCATTTCCTTTCCACACTTCGTACTACATGCAACCTTCAGTGGAGCCTTCGACCATTGAGGCCACTCATTAGCAGAATTCCCGCACCAGTCGCTTCTGAACAGCAGCGTGTTTTAATTGCTACTGTGAGTTTAATCCATTGATGGATTATCTACCTTGGCTTGTTCACAACAGCTGTCCAGACTGCAGTCAAGTTAGAGGTAACTTAATAACAACATAGCCCAAAAAACTACACAACGCAACACCCAGTGCTGAATTGTTTTTCCCCAGTAGGCTCAACCAAACAGATATCTCAGAGGCATTCCACGTATTCATCAACTTGATTTTCCATCTATATGGCTATTGAAATACTCCCTCTGACGTAACGTTGCCTTTCTTACATGTTTTTTTTTCTCTGTCTTCCGCTGTAAATTGTAGACCAGATCCGTGGCTACAATTCGAAAGTCTATAAAATACTCCCATCAGGGTCGTCTTACCCGAGGAGTTTCTTAATCCCCGCAGAAGGATTCTACATCTCCCGATCCTGCTCTGCTCTGACTGAGACTCCATCCAATTCAGTGACTGATTTCCTGGTGAAAGGTCATTGAGCTGAACGTGAATTCGGTTTCTCTCTTCACAGACGCTAACAGATCTGCTGAATATTTCCAGCAATTCCCGCTTTTAGTTCAGGATCAACCCTGTTTATCTGACTCCGGGATTTGAATCCAGCTGTGAAGAACTTGTAGTCGTGGCCGAGTGGTTAAGGCGATGGACTAGAAATCCATTGGGGTTTCCCCGCGCAGGTTCAAATCCTGCCGACTACGTGTTTATATCGGTTTTGACGCCTTGATTCCTCTCACGGATGCAGATTGTAAAAAGCCAGTCGAAACACCAATCTGTATTCGCCGCCTCCAAAACCAAGAAGTGTCCATGTGTTCCGCTTTTATTCAGGTGGGCTGTACGATGCAATCCGTCAGCGTGTTCGACACTGTATCCGAAATGCTGGTGGTTCCAGCCTACTCAGGGACGCTGTTGATCCAGTGGCCTTTGCTGTACGTTTTGAGCGCTCCGTGCTGTTTCTAATACGTTTATTTATTTATTTAAAAAATCCACATATAGAAAACAGAACACTACCACGACCTGTCTTGCTTACATTCATGTTGGCATAAACTTAATATATTGTACATGGACGATCAAACCAACAGAAACTCTTACAGGGCACCAGTGTATTTCATGTTTAAATTTGTTATCGCCACTTGAACCAGATGGATAAATTCACTGAACTTCACTCACACCAACACTGACTGTTTCCACAACTCACTTTCAAACCGGACATTTCATGCTAGAGACATTTTTGCTTTGTTATTATTAATACTTTCTCAGCTCACGCTAGCCTGAAGTACGGGGGTGCTGAAGCACACTCATTCCTCAATAACTCCGGACCTCAAACCATTCTACTGTTGTACAGTATAGTGGTTTTCAGCAGATTTACAGAAATATTGCTTTAATGCTATTGTGTAGTGACTTTGAGATGATAGTTGTTGATATTACCATTGGGACAATATATACCCTGTACATGCTCGATCGTCTTTCAATTTCTTCCTTCAATTCACGGCAGATGCAATTTAATGTGGATAAATGTGAGGTTATCCACTTTGGTGGCACAAATAGGAAAACAGATTATTATCTGAATGGTGGCCGATTAGGAAAAGGGGAGGTGCAACGAGACCTGGGTGTCATTATACACCAGTCATTGAAAGTGGGCATGCAGGTACAGCAGGCGGTGAGAAAGGCGAATGGTATGCTGGCATTTATAGCGAGAGGATTCGAGTACAGGAGCAGGGAGGTACTACTGCAGTTGTACAAGGCCTTGGTGAGACCACACCTGGAGTATTGTGTGCAGTTTTGGTCCCCTAATCTGAGGAAAGACATCCTTGCCATAGAAGGAGTACAAAGAAGGTTCACCAGATTGATTCCTGGGATGGCGGAACTTTCATATGAAGAAAGACTGGATGAACTGGGCTTAGACTCGTTGGAATTTAGAAGATTGAGGGGAGATCTGATTGAAACGTATAAAATCCTAAAGGGATTGGACAGGCTAGATGCAGGAAGATTGTTCCCGATGTTGGGGAAGTCCAGAACGAGGGGTCACAGTTTGAGGATAAAGGGGAAGCCTTTTAGGACCGAGATTAGGAAAAACTTCTTCACACAGTGGTGAATCTGTGGAATTCTCTGCCACAGGAAACAGTTGAGGCCAGTTCATTGGCTATATTTACAAAGGAGTTAGATATGGCCCTTGTGGCTACGGGGATCAGGTGGTATGGAGGGAAGGCTGGGGCAGGGTTCTGAGTTGGATGATCAGCCATGATCATAATAAATGGCGGTGCAGGCTCGAAGGGCCGAATGGCCAACTCCTGCATCTATTTTCTATGTTAATTCAGTATAGTTCTGGTGCTTTTCACTTGTTAATTGTTGTATGCTATGTGTGTTTGCAATGGCTATATCGATTATGTACGTTGTTATTGCCTTTTTAATCCAGTAATATTATATATGCAGACGGTATTATGGATTGTCCTGTAAAGAATCAGTCATAAAATAATTGTACGACTCTAACCCTAATCTAGAACAGGTTTGTACTTATAGTAAGGTATGGTGTCTTTTATGAGTTTGCATTTTAAAGCAAGATTTTGGTGAATGATGTTTGCCAATTGACTGTCCATGTGTAAATAATCAGATTGAGTTAAACTGCTGCTCCATCTTGTAATGTGTTGGATTGTTTCTGATGTCCCTTGTCATTTTCTGCATTTATCGGCTTTAATTTGTTGGACTTTTACTATGGATTTGTAACATTTTTGTGTTAAACACCTGGCCCTGTAATGCCACAACGAACCCCTCTGTTTCTGGGAAGAGGTCTCCAACTCTGACCCGAGCGTTCCACGTTTCCTTCTTCATACCTTGTCTGCTCAGATCATAGGGATGTTTTCCATGGAGGGTTGCTGCTCCATTAGTTAACTTTATTTGATTATTATTTTGCGTTTTTGTATTTTCGCAGTCTGTTATGTTTTCTGCATTGATTGTCCGTCTTGTGTGCACTCTTTCATTGATCGTATTCTGTTTCTTTCACTTACTGTGAATCCTCTCGAGAAAATGCATCTAACGGTAGCATATTTGTGCTTCGACACTGAATTTACTTTGAACTCTGAAGTGTTCTGCGCCGCTACACAGGACCCGGACCCTCGGTTCCCTCCAGTGGCCGTTCGCTGGTACTGCCTCACGGATCTCACTGCGACTCTCCGGGTCGTTTTGTGAACCCAGGAGCAGGGACGTTTCGCTTCTTGTTCACATCAACGTGCAAGTTAAATAAAGCGGCGACTTGCTGCTCCACTGCGAAGTTCACGGGTCGGTCACATTAGTACAAAGGGAAACAGATAATGTTTCAGGCGGAGCCCCATTCGTCACCACTGGGAAAGAGAAAATAAAGTATTTTTGAGTTTCAGACAAAGTGGGCGAACGTGATCATCAGGCAAAAGAAAAGCCGCGGATCTGGTGAGACCAAGTGAGTGACTGTGACTGTTATCATCGGACTTTTGTTTCTGTTATATGAACAACAAAACTGTGGGGATAGCCCAGGACAGCAGTCTATGGCAATGAAAGGGGGGGGGGGGGGAATGGAATCAAAGACCAGGTGGGCGGTGATCGATGATGGGTGTTTTTTGGCACAAATATAAGAGTAACGCACACAAAACACTGGATCATCTCAGCAGGTCAGTCAGCATCTATGGAGAGGAATAAAAAATTATGTTCCTTTATCAGTACTGGAAAGGAAGTGGGAAGAAGCCAGAATAAGAAAGTCGGGGAAGAGAAGGAGTTCACGCTACAAAGTGATAGGTGAAGCCAGGTGAGGAAGGAGGGTAGATATGATGGGGAAAGGGGAGATTGAAAACTGGGAGGTGACAGGTGAGGAAGGAAACTGGATATGATGGGGAAAGAGGGGATTGAAAACTGGGAGGTGACAGGTGAGGAAGGAGGGTAGATATGATGGGGAAAGGGGAGATTGAAAACTGGGAGGTGACAGGTGAGGAAGGAGGGTAGATATGATGGGGAAAGGGGAGATTGAAAACTGGGAGGTGACAGGTGAGGAAGGAGGGTAGATATGATGGGGAAAGGGGAGATTGAAAACTGGGAGGTGACAGGTGAGGAAGGAATGTAGATATGTAAGGGAAAGGGGAGATTGAAAACTGGGAGGTGATAGGTGGAGCCAGGTGAGAACAAGAGGTAGATATGTTGGGGAAAGTGCAGGATTGAAAACTGGGGGCCATAGGAGAAGCCAGGTTAAGATGGAAGTTAGATATGCTGGGTAAAGGGGAATATTTGTGAGGCTGGGTGGTGATTGGTGGAAAAGGAAAAGGGTTGAAAGGCAGAAATCAGTTTGGAGGGGCGGGTTGAATAGAGGGAGGTGGTAAACATACGAGGAGAGGTGAGGACGCAAGAGCGAATCCCGAATAGAAAATTAAAACGAACAGAGGAGAATGGAGAAATTAGCGGGTTAGAGAAATCGATGTTCATTCTATCAGGTTGAGGGCTACCCAGACGGAATATGAAGTGTTGCTCCTCCAACCCGAGGGTGGCTTCATCGTGGCAGTAGAGGAATCCATGGACCAACATGTCAGAATGGGAATGGGCAGTGGAATTAAAATGGTTAACCATTGGGGAATCCTACTCGTTGCGGACGGAGCAAAGTTGTTCGACAAAATGTTTCCCCAATCTATCTTGCGTCTTGCAGTTCTGGATGAGGCCGTATTGCACCCGATACAGGAGACGGCCCAGAGAAACTCACAACTGAAGTGTTTCCTCACCTGGAAGGACTGTTTGGGACTCTGAATGTTGTGAGGGAGGAGGTGAATGGGCAGGCGCAGCATTCTTCCGTTTGGATAAATGCCAGAAGGGAAATCAGTGGGAGTGTGTAGTCGTGGCCGAATTGTTTGGCGATGAACCCGGAATCCATTGGGATTTCCTCGCGCAGCTTCGAGTCCTGACAACGGTGTATTTCCAACAGTTTCTGTTTGATATTGTCCGTGACTCTCTGATGCAAACCAGTCATGTAGATTGTGAAAAACCGGGTCCAGCCCAGCAGCGATTGTTGGTCATGTTCTACAACGCAGAATTGAACCATTTATTCCTACTTTCCACAAAACTTGTCTCTGCGGCGCTTCGGTGAGCGCGTCCGGCTGTTAACCGACAGGCTGGCGGCCAATGATCCGGCAGATTTGTTTCTGTTGTGTTTCATTGTCAGCTGGGAAACGCTGCGCTGAAGGGAGGCCGGGGCTCCCTACTGCGGCCGCGATGGGAATTTAAACTGTTATATTTTAGACACATGTACCGAGATACAGTGACAACCTTCTCGGTCATACTGTCCCTGGAGATGAAATCATTGCACAGTGCATTGAGATCGCACAAGGTAAAGCAACAACAGATAACATCAGTAGATCAAACAGTGGGATTGAAACTATCCATGAGCCTGTGATACGTTCTTTCAGGCTTTTGGGCTTTCTGCCGATGGTAAGAGGATATAAACAGTCGTTTTTCAGGTAGGTAGGAAGTTTAAAAATACAAGAGTAAACCTTGGACGATTGCAATCGGAGGTAGTAATAGGGGACATAACTAGCGGAAGAACTTAATAAGCTTTCAGCGTCTGCCATTTTATCTTGATACCAGCAGTATGTTAGAAATTCCAGATGGCACCTGGACCAGATGAACTACACCGCGGGTTTATGAAAGAAGTGGGTGACGATATCACGGAAGCGTTAATAGTGATTATTCAGGAATGACTGGATTCTACAACGGTTCAGACGACAGGAAAATTGCAAAAACACTTTTACGTTTACAAAAGTCAAGATATTACGGACCGGTTGGCATGGATTTTATGTTGGGAAAATGCTGTAGTCCATTCGTAAGGATATGCTTTCAGGCGTCTGATAAAATAGTCCGGCCAACATGGTTTTCTTAAAGAGAAATCTGGCCACACAAATCTGTTGGATTTCTTTGGAGAAATAGCAGGCAAGATAGAGAAAGGAGAGTCAGTGGGTGTTAACTTGGATTTTCAAAAGGCCTTTGTCAAGTGACGCAAAAAGGTTGCTAAACTAAACTAGAGCTCATGGTATTGCAGGAAAGATACGAGAATCGAAAATATATTGGCGACTGGGTGGGAGGTAAAGTCTGGGAATTAATATGGCATTTTCAGTCGTTTGTCGGTAACTAGGTGTCTTCTGGAGGGGTCTCTGCCTTGTACCTTATCTGTCAATGATCTGGATGACTAAATTGATGGCTTTGCATGTGATAGAAAATTAGATTGTGGGGCTGGTACTATTGATGACGTGGGAAGTCTGCAGACGGTCTTGGAGAATGGGCAACTAAGTGGAAGATGGGATACAGAGTACGATAATGTATGGTCAGGCACATTGACAGAAAGACTATTTCCCAAATGGGGAGCAAATTCAGAAATCAGACGTGAAAATGTGCTGGAGAGTTCTCGTGCAGGATTCCCTAAAGGATAAGTTGCAGGTTGAGTTGGTGGTAAGGAAGACAAATACAATTTTAGCATTCATTCCGCCAGGACTAGCATCTAAAAGCAAGGTTATAATGAAGATGAATTGTAAGACATTGATCAGATTCATTTGGAGCATTGTAGACAATTGTGGGCCCTTTTCTGATAAAGGATGCTCTGGCATTGGAGTGGGCCCAGGGGAGTCTCACGAGAATGATTCCGGAATGAAACGGTGAAGATACAAGGAGCATTTGACGGCTCTGAGCCTCTACTCATTGGAATTCAGATAAATGAGGGAGCATCTCATGGAAACGTATCAAATATTGAGCGGCCTGGATAGATTGAACGTGGAGAGGATGTCAGTTCAGATTCTCTGACCCTCAGCGTTGATGTTGAGCCCAATCGACCCGGGACATGGTGATGGGAGCCCATGAAAAATGTCCTTTTGCCTCACTAGCTGTGTGGTAGCAGTTGTCATGGCCGAGTGATTAGGCGACAGACCAGAAGTTCATTGAGGTTTCACTGCGCAAGTTCCACTGCGCGAGCGGCGGGTCCTCTCAGAGTAATCCGTGTCCACGTAATTTCAAATTTCTTCATTCCTTCTATCAAAGTATTATTTGTGTCGCCGTCTCGTGATGAAACTATGGAATAAGGAAATTAAAGCCCTTTATTCCATTGCGCTTCAAGGGTCTTGTTATGAATTCAGGGCGATCATTGGAAATTCTATCGGGTGAGTCACTCTGGACATTCGAGAGATCATCTGCCGCCAACATGGACTGAACTGCTTTCCTGTTGAGCCGCACATCCTCAATTCCAAATCTCAGGGTTCACTGAGTGTGTGAAGAAATTAGATTGTTCTGGAGAGTATCGGCGATCAATGCCTAAGGTGTCCTGACTGGACAAATCTAGTGAGCCTTTGCCACACCCACTCGGTCATTTAAGGTATCCTTCCTCAGGTAGGGTCCCCTGACTGCCGGCAAGCGAGCGGGGTTGTCTGGATCTCCCTTTCTCAGAGGGCGATACAGGCAGATTCTATTAATGAGTAATGATTCAACTATTCAAAACATATTTATTTTCAGATTTGCCTTCATCCAGGCAGCCACAAAACAAGAAACTGGAATAACCCAATAAAAACAAAAACACTAAAAACCACTGCGCAGAGAAAGAAAGAAAAAAAAGTCATGCAAACAAGAGAAGCAAGCTAACAGCATCTCGAAACAGACTGGGTAACAGATCTGCTCCCAGAGCATCCGCAGTGGGCCGAAATCTTTGGACCCCAGTTTTCACATCAGCAGGACAGTAAAGCACAGCAGCCCGATCTGCTGCGATCCTTTTGATTCTGTTATTTATTCAATTACATATACGGGATGCGATGTTATCGACACTTCTGGATACAATAAATTAACCCACCTAGGTGTGAGTGAACACATCGTAAAGTTCAAAATACCCAATAACAGTGTCCTCCGATAATCTGGGCTGCAGCTCAGCTGGTGTCCAGTGTTCGAACCATTGATGCTTGTCCCAATGAACAACCCAGAGGCAGAGAGAGAGCGCGCGGAAGAGACACAGTGGAAGAGCAACTGAATGTGTGACAGCAGGGCCACTGAAACCGGACTCATTAAATAACGTAGAACACATTAGAACACATTCACTGCTGACATGTCGTGAACGAGGCCTCCGGAAGGGTCGGAGCACAGAGACAACAACAGGACGGGGCAGGAGGTAGCAAGCACTGAATGACAGACAGAGTCACGGGCAGAGAGACACGCGAGGAAATAAATCACCAAACAGCAGCTCGTGAGGGGAACGATGTGACGTCAGCAAAGAATCGACAAATAAAAATGAAGGAAAAGAATGGGAAACGTCCACAACGGAGCAGCTCAGCACCAACTTCAGCCAACAGCAGAGTGGCGCAGCGGGAGCGCGCTGGGCCCATGGTCGTCCATTCGGTAGAAACCAGCTCCGACCTGTCAAGTTTACCGCGGATTCGGTAAGTGAAACCTTTGGACACTCTGTAAACTAACTGGAGCGTTGAATGCGTGTGATGTTCGCAAGGATTTTGCCTGAGATGGAGAGTTCCGGTATAAACCGAGGCTGGATAGACTGCGGGCGTTTCCATGGAGCGCTGGAGATGACGGAGATCTTCGAAGATCATATCAAATTAACGAGGCCGTTCAGAATAGTAGGAAACTGTCCTGACGTGTGTAAACCGAGACAGCATGAGAGGAAGAACTTCATGCAGATGGCGGCTGGAAACTGGAACCGATGCCGGAGTGGCTAGTGGAGGCACGTATTCCAACAATATTAGAGAATTGACTGGACGAGCACCTGAATCATCAAGGCAAGTGAGATTTTTTTTCTGGTGAGATTGGTACCTGACTCTCAGCATCGACGTGGCGGGCCGAACGGCCTGCTTCAGGGTTGAATGATTCTGTGATTCTATATTACATTTGTTAATCGCATTAAAAGGTTTAATTTAATCGTGTATTGGAGAGAGGGATCGCTCGTTATAAATAGACAGAGTGGCGAGTAGATTGAGAACACTGTGAACACATCATCCGACATGTTTTGGTGTGTCCTAGTTTGCTGTGAGAATCTGGTTTATAGTGACAGCAGGAAGCTGCACTGGTCGGTTCATCGGGAAAAATGTGAAAGACAGGAAATCCACCCTTGATCCACTGGACAGCCCAGTGTGAATAATAATTTTACACTCTCTCTTCGATTTAAATAATTTGGGGAATTCGTACCCGAGTTGGCAGGTTAGGCCCCTCGGACTGTAGAAGTCCGCACGGATCGGGTTCTATGAGATGTTTACATCTGATAGTTTCGATGAAAGAATATTAAAAGTCGATTAACTACGATCATCGGAAATGGAACCTGCGTCAATTGCCTGGAAGACAGATATGTTCACCATTATATCACCATCGTTCGATCATTCTGCAGGAGACTCGTGTCCTGGACTGTCTCCAGTGGTTTATGACTGTGGCTGGCACTGCTTTCTGAATCTGGTCACTCCGATGCAGTTCCTGTTATGTCAAGTTGTGGTCGCCATCCTCCCACAGACCGGAGGTAAGTGAGTAAAATCCCTTCCAAACTCGAAGAGCTGCACATCGTTTCCTGGCCGTCGCATTACAAAACCGGAATAATATATATTCCGACACCACGACCAATTCCTCGTTAGTATAGTGGTTAGTATCCCCGCCTGTCACGCGGGAGATCGGGGTTCAATTCCCCGACGGGGAGATACAAATTTTACTGCATTCCTCAAGCTGAATATTGTCTTAAAAAGACAAATAAAAGAGGACAAAGTATTCGGTGTTGAAGCGCTCAGTCCATTGGACATTGGGGAGGTGGAATAGCTCGGGCTCTTGTGAGCTGAACCGCCTCTTCAGGTCAGTGAAAGCCGAATCAGCCTCGGAACCCCAACAAAAAGGTCTGGTAGGCGAGGTAAGTCGGGTAAGGGGCGCCGCCACTCGACTGTAATCCCTGATAAAACGGCGATAACAGTTTGCAAACCACCAAAACGGCTGAAGTTGATTGCGAGTCGTGGGTCTGGGCCATTCTTCCAACGCCCGGATCTTATCGGGTGCTGCGCTCACCTGCCCGCTCTCGATGATGTTGCCCAGGAGATGACCAAAGGGACGTGGAACTCACATTTCTTGGCCTCCACAAATAACCTGCTCTCCCACAGTCTCTGGAGGACTAGACGGACATGGTGAACGTGATTCTGGGGGTTGCTAGAAAATATGAAGATGTCATCTAGGTAGCCGAACACGAAACGTTTAATGAAGTCCCGCAGCACATCACTGATTCGGGCTGGAAAAACGGCGGGGTATTGGTGTGGCCAAATGCCATGACCAAGTATTCGATGTGGCTCAGACGTGTATTAAAGGCCGTCTTCTACTCGGTTCCCTCCCTCATCCTGACTAGATGGTTGGCGCTACGAAGGTCCAACTTCGAGAAGATGATGGTTCCCTGAAATGGTTGAAATGTCAAGTTAATCAGGGATAGTGGGTACTTATTTTTAACTTTTATATTGTTCAGGCCTCGGTAATCAATACAGGCACGAACCGGCCCATCCTTCTCTACAAAGAAGAAACCGGCGCCTACCGTATAATTCCCTCCGCGAGGGACGCACTAATGGATTTCTCCAAGGTCGTATAATTCCCTCCGCGAGGGACGCACTAATGGATTTCTCCATGGCCTCTCTCTCCGGTCGGGATAAGCTATAAAGACGACTGGTAGGTAATCAGGCCCCGGCCAGCAGGAAGATAGCGCAATCATACGGGCGGTGCGGGGGCAGGGAAAGAGCCCGTTGTTTGCTGAATACCTGTCCCAGGTTATGCTATTCTGCTGGGACTACGGACAAGTCCAGTGGTTCCAATACAGGCGGGGTGTGTTGTAATTAGAGGAACTGGGAATGATTGAAAATCAGACGAGGGGATTAAGGCTCATTTAAGGAGGTAATAGCAAGATGGGGAATAGCCAGAGGAGACTATGGCAATGGGTTAAACTTCAACTGCCACTTTTCAGCCCTGTTTTGCATCCTAGCGATGTCCCGATTTAAACTCTGACAGCCCTCCACACTATCCAAATGTCCGCAACATTTGTTTTATCAGCAAATTTAGTAACGTATCCCTCTCAATTTCTCATCCAAGTCAGTTATAAAAATCACGGTGAGAAGGGGTCCCTGAAAAGAACTCTGAGGCAGATCGCTGGTCACTGATATCCAATCTGAATATGACCCGTCTACAACATTTTTTTTCTATCTGTGGGCAAGCCAATTCTGGGTCAACAAAGCAATGTCTCCTTGCATCCTACGTCTCCTTGCTTTCTTAGTAAGCCTTGCATGGACTACCTTATCAAATGCCTTGCTGAAATCCATACAATCGCCAGAGACCTTTTGCATAGTGAATAGTACCTCTGCTGTCTCCTCTGGTTCCGCACACACTTTTCCATTGTCACGGTTCATTGGTCCTATTTTCTCACATCTTATCCTCTCGCCCTTCACAGACCTGTCGATTGCCTTAGGGTCTTCCTTAAACTGCTCGCCAAGGCCTTTTCGTGGCCCCTTCTGTCTCTCCTAATTTAATTTCTCAAGCTCCTTCCTGCTAGCCTTATCATTTTATATATCTCTATCAATACCTAGTTTTTTGAACAATTCGTAAGCCTTTCTTCTTGACTATGTTTTCATCATATGTACACCATGGTTCCTGTACCGTAGCATCTCTTTTCTGCCTCATTGGCACCTATCTATGCAGAAAGCCACGCAAATATCCCCTGAACATTTGCCACATTTCTGCCATGCATTTCCCTGAGAACTCTGTTCCTTCCAAGTCTCTGCCTGATAGCTTCATATTTCCCTCTTACACCAGTTAAATGCTTTTGTTACTTGTCTGTTCCTATTCCTCTTCAATGCTACGGTAAAGGAGATAAAATTGTAATCACTGCCTCAAAAATGCACTCCCACTGTCATGGTCCCGATCGGCGTCCCTTTAAAATTACTTTGTTTATGTTACGATCCGGACCGTTGACTCCCTGTTTCCCTTTGGTTCCCTGTTTTCCCGTATCCCTCGGGCTTGGTGATTGGAGGCAATTTACACTCGGCTGAACCGGCAGTTTATAGTCTCCGGCTTTCAGCCGTTCGGCGCGACAGCGTTTGCAACGTCAGCAAAGGTACTGCGAGCCCATGTCATCCGGCCGGAGCAAGCCTAGTCTCCTCCCGGAGCAAATGCCAGCAAGCCGCCTTCCCTTGTCAGTACGGATCAGTCAAAGTTAACCCGCTGTGGTGAGTCATGAGCTCGCAGCGGCTTGGAGCGGACTTGAGCCCAGTTTTAGTTCTGTCCATTGTTGTGTGGTCTCTGTATCCATGTCGTACGTCTAAAAGCGATCCCGGCCTTGTACCAAGGAATACTGGGTCACTGTGTCAAGAAGGGCCCCGAGTCCGTCATGTGTCTATGGAGGATTCCCGGCTCAGTGTTTTATGTCCTGTGTCTGAGTCTGTCCCGTGAATTTAAAAAAAAAAAAAAAAAAAAAAAAAAAAATTCCTGGCTCCGGAGGCTCCAAGTCCCCGAGTCCTGGCCCTGGCGGTCCGTGATTCCGACTCCTAGCCCAGACCCTTATTCCCAGCCTTGTCTCAGGCCTGAGTCCTTGTCCAGTGCACTATTCCTGCTTCTGCTTTGCACCGAGCAATAAACTTAATATAAGTTAACCTCACATGATGTGTTTGAGTCTTGCAGTTTGGTCCACCCTTGCTCCCAGCACTGCCCACTGAGATACCTGACACCTGACGAGGTTCATTTACCAACAGCAGATCAAGTGCAGCCACTCCTCTGGTAGGCTTATCTATATATTGTGACAGGTAACCTTCCTGAACATCTTAAACTCTACCCCATCTTAACACCTAGCACCAGGGATATGCCAATCAATATTGGGCAAATTAAAATCTCCCACCACGTCAGCCATTATTTGTTACACCTTTCCAGAATTTGTCTCCCTATCTGCTCCTGGATGTCCCTGTTACTATTGGATGATCTATATATTAAAAAAAAACCACTCAGTAGAGATATTAACCCCTTCCTGTTCCTATTGTCCACCCACGGAGACTCAGTAGACAAGCCCTCCATCACTTCCTCCTTTTCTGCAGCCGTGATGCTGTCTCTGATCAGCAGTGCCTCGATCCGACCAGTTTTGCCTCCCTGCCTGTTCTTTCTGAAACATCTGAAGCCTGGCAGTCTAACAACTTAAGACAATAAGACCATAAGATATAAAATGGTAAGCATTGCTATTCGGTACATCGAGTCTGCTCTGCCATTCAATCATTGGCTGATCCAATTCTTCCTGTCATCCCCACTCCCCTGCTTTCACCCTATACCCTTTGATGCCCTGGCTAATCAAGAACTTATCTATATCTGCCTTCAATACACCCACTGACTTGTCATCCACAGCCGCTAGTGGCAACAAATTCCACAGACGTACCACCCTCGGACTAAAGGTATCTCAGTTCTTAAAGGACGTCCTTCAATCCCGAAGTCGTGCCCTCTTGCCCTAGAATCGACTATTATGGAAAATTGGAAAACAACTTTGCCATATCTAATGTCTTCAGGCCTGTTAACATTCAAAATGTTTCTATAAGATCCCACGCAACCCTCCCCCTCTTCTGAACGCTGGGGAATACAGCTCAAGCGCTTCCAGACGTTGCTCATACGGTAACCCTTTCATTCCTGGAATCATTTTCGTGAATCTTCTCTGAGCCATTTCCAATGTCAATATATTATTTCTCAAATAAGGAGCACAAAACTACATATAATACCCCAAGTCTGGTCTCACGAGTGCCTTATAGATCCTCACCATCACATCCCTGCTCTTGTATTCCATACCTCTGGAAATGAATGGCAACATTGCATTCGCGTTCTTCACAACCGATTTAACCTGGAGGTTAACCTTTAGGTCATTTAGCACAAGGACTCCCAAGTCCCTTTGCATCTCTGCATTTTGAATTCTCTACCGATCTAAATAATAGTCTGCCCGTTTATTTCTTCAAGTGCATGACCATACACTTTCCAAAATTTTCCTTCATTTGCCACGATTTTGTCTATTTCCCTAAACTATCCAAGTCTCTCTGGAGGCTCTGTTTCCTCAACGTTACCCGTTCCTGCACCTCTTTTTGTATCATCGGCAAACTTAGCCACAAATCTATTTATTCCGTAGTATAAATCATTGAATTACGTCGTAAAAAGCAGTGGTCCCATCACCGACCCCGGTGAAATTCCAATGGTAACCGACAGCGAAATTGAATAAGATCCCTTTATTCTCACTCTGTTTTATGCCGACCAGCCAATGCTACGCCCAATCAAGTAAGTTCCCTATAGTTCCATGGGCTCTTAGCTTGCTAAGCGCTTCATGTGCGGCACCTTATCAAAGGCCTTTTGGAAACCCAAGTGCACCACGTCTACTACATCCCCGTTGTCCACCCTGCTTATAATTTCTTCAACGGATTGCAGTACGTTTCAGTCAGGATGTACCTTTCAGGAAACCATACTGGCTTTGTCCTACCTTGTGATGTCGCTCCAGGTATTCCGTAAGCTCATTCCTAACAATAGATTCCAACAGCTTCCCAAGCACTGATGTCAGGACAACAGGTCTATTGATTCCTTCCTGATGACTCTCTGCCTTTTTAATTTGCAATTGCAATTGTGCAGTCATCTCATACAATGCCAGAATCTATTGATTCTTGTATGATCATCGTTAATGCCTCTGCAATCTCTCCAGCAACTTCCTTCAGAACCCGAGGGTGCATTTGATCAGGTCCAGGAGATTCATCCGCCCTCAGACATTAAATCTCCTGAGCACCTTTCTCTGTCGTAATTTTCACAGCAAAACTTCACTTCACTGACACTCTTGAATGTCCGGTACTCTTCCACTGTGAAGACTTATGCAAAATAAACATTCAGTTTCTCTGCCATCTCTGCATCTGTCATTACAGTATCTCCAGCGTCATTTTGTATTCGTCCTATGTCTACCCTCGACTCTCTTTTACCCTTTATATTCCTAAAAATTGCTTTTAGTATCTTCCTTTTTATTCGTCACCAGCTGCCTCGCGTTATTCCTTTTCCTTCCGAATGACCACCTTAGTTTCCCTTTGCAAGTTTTCAAAAGCTCCCAATCCTCTACCTTCACGTCAGCTCTGGCTTCCTTGTATGCCCTCCTTGCTTTTACTTTGGCTTTGATTTCACTTGTCAGCCACGGTAGTGTCCGTCTTCCAACTGAAAATTTCTTCTTATTTGGAATATATCACTTCAAGCAGCATTGCTGCCCCTGAGCCGTACAAGTGTCTGTAATGTCCACAACATCATAGCTCCAAGTACTGATCCACGATCTAAGCTCACTAGATTTGTTCAAGATACACCTTGCATTAAAATAGACACATCTCGAAACATCGATCTCAGCGCATCCCTTCTCTATCACCTACCTATCTTCTCTCTCACACAGCTTACAAGCTTTCTGTTCCAATGTGTGCGACGATTGGAAAGCGGACCTAACAGCAGGACACGGACACGTAAGTAGCATTACCGGAAGTGTGTTTTTTATTAATAGTTGCCAGGACAAAATGGAAGAGTGGATTAGATGCTTACATGGACACGGAGCTGGGACTCGGAACCTGTTCAGGGAGCTGCGACAAGAAACTTGAACACGGAGCCATGACTAGAAACTTGGACACGGAACCGGGACTTGGAGTCGGATTTGGACACGGAGCCTGGACTTGGACTTGGACTGGAACACAGAGCCTGGACTTGGACTTGGACTGGAACACAGATCTTGGACTTGGACGTGAACTGGAACACAGAGCCTGGACTTGGACTTGGGCAACGAAGAGGTAGAATACCCAACTCGGAGTAGCCGCAAATGGCCGGACCTCAGCTAGATACGAGAAGCCGAAACCAAAGAACAACAGACAGTTCTAGTCTGGGCACGGAGTAGCTTATGAAGCGGCAAACGGCCGGCAATCACTCAGCTGGACACGGAGAGAGAATTCCCCACTCGGAGCAATGGCAAACGGCTGGACCCACCCGGCTGGAAACGATTCGGCAAAACCAAACGATGACTGTTGATTTGTATCTTGGTTTGTTAGCAAATCTCGGAGGAACCTGAAAACAACAGTATTCACATCTTGATTTTTCATTTCCTATTCCTTTCAATGTCATTGGTTCCTCCATACCAGACCATGATGTATCCAGTCAGGATATTCTCCACTATACACCTACAGAAGTTTGTCTAAGTTTTACACAACATAGTAAATCTGCTGAAACTGGGGAATATTGGCTGTAAATGCCGGTAAATCGTTCCAGGATGCCAGCAAATTCTGCTCCTCAAAACTTCCACACAATGAATTCCAGTCAATATTGGGGAAATTATAATCACACACTACTCTGTTGCTATTACATCTTTCCAATAGCCTGCATACATTTCTGTTACAGTTTTTCCTGCTGGCATTTTAAAAATAGTTGGAAATGGAAACACACAGCATCTCAAGATGCCACTTTATCAATTCTCCGTTCCATCCTGAAAGATGCCCACTGGGAGGGAGGGGGTTGATAGAGTCCATGAATTGCAGTCCATTATTAGGCTTGTACGGGCATCTGTCCTTGAAGTGCTGGGATAGTACGAGAGTTTAACGGTGGAGTGCTGGGTGTGTACATGTCCGTGCTCTCACTGCACAGTGCTGAGAGTTTTATTGGTCTGTATCGTGGAAGTGAATGTCTAGATATTGTGAAGTTCTTTGTCCCTGTAGTCCACTACTGACTGTTCTTGGACAGTCTCTTATGCAGGGCATTTTTATACCAGAGATTCAGCCTGGCCTTCCTTACCATGCTGAGCTGCAGCAGTCTGTTCCTGCAAACATTTTTGGTTTCCACTTGTCCGCCTCCCTGCTGGAGCTAAAGCGGGCAGTGTTCGTGCAGTCCAGAGCTGCTTTGTGCAGGTCAGTGTTCTTGCAGTTTTGCAGGTGGTGTACACAACGGGATAAGTATGGTCTGTGTTCGGCTGTGAATTTACAGTACAATCTGGGTTTTTCATGTCTATATCTGTAGAATCAATGGGCAGGTGCTTGAAATCTGTGTCACCAAAAAGCAGTGCTGGGGTTGTTGTGATGTCTGTTCTTCTATTCTGCCCTGCTCTGGATCAATAGTAATATATTTTCATAAATCTCTGTCCTTATATTAGAGTCGTGTACTGCTCCGTACTCTCACTGATCAGTGTTTTTCTCTGGAAGCTCAGTGTGCTTGGAATGCAGTGCCAGTGTTTTTACAGAGTGCCCCATTAATACAGAAAGAAATACCTTGTACACCCAGGTAAATTAGATGTTTCTGGAAGCAAGACTGAGTGTTTCAGATCATTATTGGACACAGGATCATTGGGGGATGCCCTAGAACATTCAACCCATCAATTCTATACTATAGAGCATCAAGTCTATAGTTCAGCTTTCCCACTGTCCCATTCCCAAATCTATTCCCACAGCTCAGCGGGTTATTTCCCTGGAAGGACCTGTCCAGTTCCAATACGAACAGTTTAATTGGCTATTCCCATCACGCCTGCAGGCAGTGTGTCCCAGATGAGAACCACAGTCAGTGTAAAAATAAGAATTTCATTACATGCTCCTTTGATTCTTTGTCCATTCTTCTCAAATCATTGAACAATTTACAGTGAGCAGAGCAGCACAGGAACAGTCCCCTCAGCTCACTGTGTTTGTGTTGACCATTGTGTCAGTTCGATCTGTATGTTTGCCCGCATGTGGTCAGTGTCCTCCAGTGGACTAATTCCCCCAAAGTATTACCCACCTTAATACACTTTGAGAGACCCAACAACACCTCCTCCTTAGGATCAACACGTCTGAGAATGTCACCATACCCGCTTCCCGATTTCGCTTTCCTCCAGGGCCTTCTCCTGCGTGAACATCGATGAATACAGAGTATTCATTTTGTACCCCGCAGTACAAAAATCAAAATAATACGGATCATCCATTTAACAAACCGATCTCAGTTTTGGAGGGCACCACAGATCCGACAATGTCACACTACCTGTTTTTTTTTGTCTCTGTCTCTGTCTCACACTAGTCGTTTTCTCGTTCACTTTTAGTTATCCTGCATCTATTGTTCTTCCAAATTCGAGTACTGTTTTTATTATTTTACCGGTCTTCCCATTCTGTTGCACGATAACACATTTCTTTCCAATTACCTTTTGACCATGTCAGATTTAAGATGTGTATAAAAGACTACTGCATCAGAAACACCAAACACAAAATGCTGGAGGAACTCAGCCGAATTCTTGTGTGTTCCCTTGGATTTCCAGCATCTGCAGATTTTCTCGTGTTTCTACATCAGCAACGTGGTCAATTGATCGTTTCCATCCCGACATTTTTCTCTATTGTATCTTTATTGACGAAGATGAAGCTGAATGACTCAGTGACAGATCAAAATGGGAAACTACAAAAAAAGGTAGGATTAGGACAGCGTCGTTATCTTCGTCGAATACTGAATAAATAGACAACAAAATGAAATCCCTAAATGTTGCTGCTCCGTGACAAGATTCAGTCCTTGTAATTAAAGAGACCGGCCTATTTCCACCAGAGACACTACTGTATAATGCCACAGAATTTTCATGTACACAGTATCTGTACAACAGAGACAATGGTGTTGAATCAAATTTTGTTGTAGTAACTGTAACTGAGAAAGTTAGTGAGGAGTATAACCGTATCGCTGGAGACTGAGCCTCTCTATAAATCAGGGTTGATGTGAAGCATCAGCTCAGTGTCTGCCGGAGCTGTGAATTCAGGAGCAACAGGAATCACAGATTCTCATGAAATGGTGTATCCAGTCATCTGGCGGATACGAGACATTTACTATCCTATTATTTCAGCCTTTGGAATACCCGGTGAGTCGCAGTGTCAGCTGCTGTTGGTGGGAAATAATGTTTATTCCCAGTGCTGTGATTGTTCCTTTCACTGCCACATTCCAGTCCCAGTATTCCACATTTCAGGTTTGGAATGGAAACACCGGGAATATGGATTGTGGGATCAGGATCTAAAATAAACGGCTACAGGAATTGAGGGATTCTGCCAACATCTGTGGAACTGAGTGGGTCAGGCAGCGGTCTACCAACGGTTTGGGATCAATAATGGGATGTTCGTGTTTCTGTATTTTTGGTCTTGTAGCAGCTGCACCGCATTTGCAAATATTGTGTTGAAGCAGCCCGCGGACATTCTACCAATTGATTGTCCGGATTTGTATATGAGCGATTGACAGAGTTAGGTGCGGTGCTCGATCCATCGACTGGCAGTAACGCGTTAGAAAATGTCAGGAGTTCCATGACGTTTCACGAGCCTGTTGTGGATTTTTAATAACTGTGCGCAATATAACTGAATATAAAGCAGTTGATGGACAACACAATAAACACGAAACCCCAAGCAGCTTGTACAGAAGGAGAAAGCAGTTAACACACGTGTCTGGGGTCTATCCGAGGACAGTTCTGTGGAGAACTGTTTTAACTGTTTTACCACATATTCTGTTGTAGCCGAATTAGCGTTTCCAGCTTTTCCTGTTTTTGTTTCGTCCGTCGGCAGTTCTGTCGCTGACAGTGATCGCCATGATTGTCTAATGGAGGAATCCCGCCATCAGCGTCCGAACGAGACGCGGAAGGCACCGGTAGAAAATGTTCCATCCAGTATTGACTCTGAGGAGGTAGTTACTCATTTTTAGCTTTCTACTGACATTTCACATTTCGGTCACAGTAAGTAATCCGCATTCAAGTTATTTTACTATGTAAACTCCTTCCTTGTCTCCGCCAGATCTTTGCCCTCACTCGACCCTCCCATGCTAAATCCAACAATTAAGTGGCAATATCACAGGATCCCCTGAACCTGCTGCACTGGCTTCTAATCAGTATTTTCTCAACTTGTAGCCTCTCTCGTCCCTCCCACCACTAAATTCAAATATTAAGTGGAACTGCAGAATTGGATTCTGTTTGGAATTTCTCAAACTGCTGTTCCCTGTCTCTCTTCCAGCGAACTTGGTGGCAATTGTGATCCTGTCCCGAGGAAAGTGCGGTCTCTCCAAATGTATCACTCTCTACCTTGTGGGAATGGTAGCGGCCGATCTCCTGGTCGTTATTTCGAATCCGCTGCTGAAGTGGACTGCTGAGATTTATTTTCCCCGATCATTCCTGCTCATTACTGCTGTATGCAGACCCGTCACGTGGTTGATGTTTGCGAGCACTGCGACCTCAGTCTGGCTGACTGTGGCTTTCACCGTCGATCGATTTGTGGCTATTTGCTATGAGAAGCTGAAAACAAAATATTGCACCGAGAGAACGGCGGCTGTGGTTATTGCGACAGTGAGTGTGCTGGCCTGTTTGGAGACTGTCCCCTGGGGCTTAGTGTACGGGGCTGGAAAAATAATTGATGGTGTTTCCTGGTATTGTGTTTTAACACGGAGCTTCACAAACTCTCCCTCATGGGCCGCATTTGAGATTTTTCACCGCATATTCTACCCTTGCGTCCCTTTCATTCTGATGTTGCTGTTCAATATTCTGACTGTCAGGCAGATTCTAGCGGCCAGTCGAGCCCGCAGGGGGCTCCGGGGACAAAAGAGTGGAGAGAATGTCAAGGACTGGGAGATGGAGAACCGACGCAAATCCATCGTTTTGCTTTTCAGTATCACCGGTAGTTTCATATTGTTGTGGGGAACACAGGTGGTATTCTCTATCTATAGACGGGTTACAAACAGTTATGTTCCTTCTGTCACGGATCCTCGTTACCTCACATACCAAACATCGACAATGCTGCAGGTTCTCAGTTCCTGCACCAACACGTGTATTTACTTCGTGACTCAGAGCAAATTCCGAGAGGAACTAAAGAATGCGGTGAAATACCCACGGAATCTGATTTTGAAACTCATGAAACGTTAGAAATAAATGCTGTAAAGTATTATAACTTAGCTGCCTTCATACTTCCTATTCTAGCTCCCCACTTGTGGGTAAATGGTAACAATGTGATGAACAGAGGTACAAAACAAATACGAGAAAATCTGCAGGTGGTCGCAATTCAAGACAACAAACACAAAATCAGACCCTGATGACGTTTCTCACAGAAAATGCTGGAGGAACTCAGCAGGTCTGGCAGCATCTATGGAAAAGAGTAAATTGTCGACGTTTCGGGCCGCCACCCTTCATCAGAAACCTGACAACTGTTTACTCCTTTCTATTATGTGTGTGTTGCTTAGTTTGACAAGACAGCTGTTTAAAGCTGATCCCGATGGCATCGCTGGCTTCATATTCCCAGAGAAATCCCCTTTACATCTCACGTCCCACCATGCTAAAATTAAGCTCGAGGCGAACCTGTTTGCCCTGCTTCCAGGTTCTGACAAAACTGCCTGATCTTGGATAATATTTTCGACTGTATCAACCACTCCTGCTTCCGTCACAACCCGTCTTTTCCTTCACCCTCTTTTCTCCTCCTTCTCTACCTGGAGTTGTCCCTTCTCAATGCCACCTTGAGCTATCGCTATGTAACAGATTTTTTTTTTTTTTTTTACAATTGAAGACAAATTGCCATTACCTTCACTCGTAGCTCTGTGTAAGGGAGAGGGAGAGATCGTGAAGGAGTGAGCGTGAGAAGGAGAGAGCGCCAGGTTTGACGATGGGAAGGAGAGAAAGTGAATGAGACCTGGCAAGAAAGGGGGCGCGGGGAAGAGCGCGCGAGGTAGAGAGCCTGAGGGGAGCGAGCGTGAAAGAGAGCACGAGGGTGAGAGCGTGCACAGGGGTGAGCGCGAGGGCAAGCGAGAGAAGCAGACATCGCGTTCGGAGAGAGGAGTGGGAGGGAGGGCGGGAGAGACAGAGTGAGAGAGAGAGAGAGCGAATGAGACTGGGATGGAGGGAGCGGGAGAAGGAGACAGCCCGAGGGCTGAGGGCGCAAAGGATAGTGAGCGAATGAGACATTGCGAGTAAGAGGGTGCAAGGGAGAGCGCAGGAGGGACAGGGCGTGAGCGAGGATGAGCGTGAGAAGGAGTAATCGCGAGGGGGAGAGAGGTAATGAGACATCGCGATGGAAAAAGGGAGAGACAGAGAGGGAGAAGGAGAAGGGGAGGGACAGAACAGGCTGCATGACATTGTCGGACCTCTGTTTCCCTCGAACACTGAGATCGGACTGTGTGTGTGGTGGATGATCGGCATTATTTTGACTCATGTATTCCTAGTACTGTAGACACTTGTGTTTCTTTCTGTACAAAAACCGTGCGAGTTCTAATAAAGTGTCTTGTTTTAACACGTGTGCAGTCTCCTTTCTTTGCGAATGCATATGTAAACAAACTGAGCTGAATCAAAATGAATACTGAATGAATTATAACACAATTTTCCTTACAAAGAGGCTATCAGATAAGTTCCTGAACATACAGGAAATAGATAGATATGAATCACATGCAGCAAACTCTTTAGCCGAGGAGATACAGACAGGAACATCTGTGGTAATGAGTGAGATTGCAGGAAAGTGCGTTACCTTCATCATGCTATGACCAAGGATGTCTGTGAAAAGGTACAGACCATTGTTAAAGGGTAGGATGAGCAGCCAGAAGTCATTGTCCTTATTAGAACTAACAACAGAGAGACAAGTTCCCAGAAGCAAAAGTTAAGGAGGTGAGCAGTGAGTTAAAAAATTGAAAAAAAAACTCTGGGGTGGTGATTTCAGGATTACTTTCGATGTCACATGCTTGCGACGTAAGTGATCATATGCTACTGCACTTAAACGTGTGGCTCACAATCTGGGGCAGGAGGGAAGGCAGCAGGAGCACTCATCATTGGGCTCTCCCGTATAGGAAGGATGGCTTGCACTGTAGGGTAAATCACATTCTCACAAAGAATCTTCCTGGAGCCACCCTGATGATTTTGATCATGTGGCATCTGGATGGGGGTTGGTGTCCAGAGCTACAGGTGAGTAGGTTGCATTGGTGGAAGGTAGAGATGAGGTCAAAGAAAACCTAAAGGAAGTCAAGATGGGGTCACCATAATGAGCACAGTGGCACCGAACAGCAAAAGTGAGTTTATTTCAGTGTAGGGGGAAAACTGTTAAGGCAGACATACCCAGATCCTGCATTTATACACGGCACGGTGATTCATCCGTTGCAGAGATCTAGTTGAGAGAAGGTCAGGACTGGTATATAAATATTCCAGGATTTAGATGATTCCGAGAGTCCAGAGGGAGATAAAAGAGGTTGAGGAGCCGCACTGCTGATCAGGCAGAATATCACCAGCTCGAAGTCATCCCGGAAGCTCAAACAGTAAGACAATGTGGAGGGACTCAGGAATAAGAAAAGTGTAATACTGTAGGCGTCACAATAGCCAGTAAGAGAGGGGAATGGACATGTCAGCAGGTTATTGACTGATGTAAAACAATAGAATACACTAGTTGGTTAATCTTCTCTCCAGAATGACTTGCACTTCCTTACCACCTGAGGCTTGGACGGGGGATTATTTGTCTGGTGTATCTATGATGGTTTACAGAAACAGCATGTAAATGGTCCACCAGGGAGGGGACATACTTGAGATGTTAGTGGGAAAATGACCCTAGCGAGATTAGTGGGGTTTCATTGAGATAGATTTACCGATTATAATTCTGGAGGTTTTCCGGTGGTTATTATGAAGGGTAAGTCTGAACCTGCAGGTGGACGAATCAGAATCAGGGTTATTTTCAACGGCATGTGACGTGAAATTTGTTAATTAGTAGTCGCAGTTTAATGCAAAACATAATATAGAATAAAAAAGGAATAATCAATCAATCAATCAATAAACCTCAGTATACATATATTGAATATATGAGAAATTGTGCAAAAAACTTAAATACTATATATCAGAACAAGTCAGATGATGTCCAGGGGTTCAATGCTAATTTAGGAATCGGATGACAGAGAGGAAGAAGCTATTAATGAATCACTGAGTGTGTGCCTTCAGGTTTCTTTATCTCCGACCTGATGGTAACAGTGAGAAAGGGGCATGCCTTGGGTGCTGAAGGTCCTTAAAAATGGATGCTGCCTTTCTGAGACACTGCTCCTTGGGTATTTAGTAGGCTTCTACCCAATATGCAGCTGAGTAAATGTACAACCCTCTGCAGCTTCGTTCGGTCCTGTACAATAGCCCCCCATACCAGACAATGAAGCAGCCTGTCAGAATGCTCTCCACGGTACATCAATTGACGTTTTTTGAGTGTACTTGTGGACATAACAAATCTCTTCAAACTGTAATGAAGTATAGTTGCTATCATGCCTTCTTTATAAAAGTATCAATATAGACATAGACATAGCATTGTACAGCACAGTACAGGCTTTTCGGCCCACAATGTTGTGCCGACCCTCAAACCCTGCCTCACATATAAGCCCCCACCTTAAATTCCTGCATATACCTGTCTAGTAGTCTATTAAACTTCACCGGTATCTGTGCTTCGACCACTGACTCAGACAGAGCATTTCACGCACCACTCTGAGAAAAAAAATACCTTCCTCTAATATCCCCCTTGAACTTCCCACCCCTTATCTTAAAGCCATGTCCTCTTGTATTGGGCAGTGGTGCCCTGGGGAAGAGGTGCTGGCTATCCATTCTGTCTGTTCCTCTTATTATCTTTTACACCTCTATGATGTGTCCTCTCATTCTCGTTCTCCCAAAGAGTAAAGCCCTAGCTCACCTAATCTCTGATCATAATGCATACACTCTAAACCAGGCGTCATCCTGGTAAATCTCTTCTGTACCATTTCCAATGCTTCCATATCCTTCCTATAGTGAGGCGACCAGAACTGGACACAGTACTCCAAGTGTGGCCTAACTAGAGTTTTATAGAGCTGCATCATTACATCGCGACTCTTAAACTCTATCCCTCGACTTATGAAAGCTAACACCTCATAAACTTTTTTAACTACCCTATCTACCCATGAGACAACTTCCAGTGATCTGTGGACATGTACCCTGAGATCCCTCTGCTCCTCCACACTACCAAGTATTCTGCCATTTACTTTGTACTCTGCCTTGGAGTTTGTCCTTCCAAAGTGTACCACCTCACACTTCTCCGGGTTGAACTCCATCTGCCACTTCTCAGCCCACTTCTGCATCCTATCAATGTCTCTATGCAATCTTTGAATATCCTGTACACTATCTACAACACCACTAACCTTTGTGTCGTCTGCAAACTTGCCAACCCTGCCTTCTACCTCCACATCCAGGTTGTTAATAAAAATCACGAAAAATAGAGCTCCCAGAATAGATCCGTGTGGGACACCACTATTCACAATCCTCCAATCTGAATGTACTCCCTCCACCACGACCCTCTGCCTTCTGCAGACAAGCCAATTTTGAATCCACCTGGCCAAACTTCCCTGGATCCCATGCCTTCTAACTTTCTGAATAAGCCTACCGTGTGGAACCTTGTCAAATGCCTTACTAAAATCCATATAGATCACATCCACTGCACTACCCTGATCTATATGCCTGGTCACCTGTTCAAAGAACACTATCAGGCTTGTTATACACGATCTGCCCTTCACAAAGCTATGCTGACTGTCCCTGATCAGACCATGATTCTCCAAATGCCCAGAGATCCTATCTCTAAGAATCGTTTCCAATAGCTTTCCCACGACACACGTAAGGCTCACTGGTCTATAATTACTCGGACTATCCCTACTATCTTTTTTTGAACGAGGTGTCAACATTCGCCTCTCTCCAATCCTCGGGTACCATTCCCATGGACAACGAGGACATAAGGATCCTCGCCAGAGGCTCAGCAATCTCTTCCCTCGCCTCGTGGAGCAGCCTGGGGAATATTCCGTCAGGCCCCGGGAACTTATCCGTGCTAATGTATTTTAATAACTCTGACAACCCCTCTCCCTTAATATCAACATACTCCAGAACATCAACTTCACTCATATTGTCCTCACCATCATCAAGTTCCCTCTTATTGGTGAACACGGAGGAGAACTATTCATTGAGGACCTCGCTCATTTCAGGGAGCGTACTACCAACGGTTTGGAAAAAATAATAATGGGATGATCGTGTTTCTGTATTTTTGGTCTTGTAGCAGCTGCACTGGATTTGAAAATATTCTGCTGAAACAGCCCGTGAACATTCTACCAATTCATTGTCCATATTTGTATATGAACGATTGACTGAGTTAGGGGCCACGTTCAAACCATCGACTGCCAGTAACGCGTTAGCAAATGTTCGGAGTTCCATGATATTTCACTAACCTGTTGTGGATTATTGATAAATGTGTGCAACATAATTGAATATAAAGCAGTATACGGACAACACAATGAAATATTTGCTGAGCAGATTATCTCAAGCGAGGGTCTAGTGAGGTGGATGAACTGAGGGAAATATATATTAGTAGGGAAGTGGTGTTAAGTAAATTGAAGAGATTAAAGGCAGATAAATCCCTAGGGCCAGATGGTCTGCATCCCAGAGTGCTTAAGGAAGTAGCCCAAGAAAGAGTGGGTGCATCAGTGATAATTTTTCAAAAATCCTTAGATTCTGGATTAGTTCCTGAGGATTGGAGGGGGGGCTAATGTACCCCGCTTTTTAAAAAAAAGGAGGGAGAGAGAAACCAGGGAATGATAGACTGGCTAGCCTGACATCGGTGATGGGGAAGATTTTAGAATCAGTTATCAAAAATGTGATAACAGCACATTTGGAAAGCAGTGAAATGACTGGACAAAGATAGCATGGATTTGTGAAAGGGAAATCATGCATAACGAATCTCATAGAATTTTTTGAAGATGTAAGTAGTAGAGTGGATAGGGGAGAACCAGTCGATGTGGTAAATTTAGGTTTTCAAAAGTCTTTTGACAAGGTCCCACACAGAAGATTAGTGTGCAAACTTAAAGCTCATGGTATTGGGGGTATGGTATTGATATCGATAGAGAATTGGTTGGCAGAGAGGAAGCAAATAGTGGGAATAAACGGGACCTTTTCAGAATGGCAGGCAGTGACTAGTGGGGTACCGCAAGGCTCAGTGCTGGGACCCCAGTTGTTTATAATATATATTAATAATTTAGACGAGGGAATTACATGCAGTATCCCCAAGTTTACGGACGATTGGGAAAAGGGGAGGTGCAACGAGACCTGGGTGTCATTGTACACCAGTCATTGAAAGTGGGCATGCAGGTACAGCAGCCGGTGAAAAAGGCGAGTGGTATGCTGTCATTCATAGTAAGAAGATTCGTGTACAGGAGGAGGAAGGTACTACTACAGTTGTACAAGGCCTTAGTGAGACCACACTTGGAGTATTGTGTGCTGTTTTGATCCCCTAATCTGAGGAAAAACATCCTTGCCATAGAGGGAGTACAGAGAAGGTTCACCCGATTGACTCCTGGGATGGCAGGACTTTCATATGCGGAAAGACTGGATCGACTAGGCTTATATTCGCTGGAATTTAGAAGATTGAGGGGGGGATCTGATTGAAACGTATAAAATTCTAAAGAGATTGGACAGGCTAGATGTAGAAAGATTGTTCCCGATGTTGGGGAAGTCCACAACGAGGGGTCACAGTTTAAGGACATAGGGGAAGCCTTTTAGGACCGAGATGAGAGAAAAAAAAAAACTTCTTCACACAGAGAGTGCGAATCTGTGGAATTCTCTGCCACAGGAAACAGTTGAGGTCAGTTCATTGGCTATATTTAAGATGGAGTTAGATATGGCCCTTTTATCTACAGGGATCAGGGGGTATGGAGGGAAGGCTGGTACAGAGTTTTGAGTTGGATGATCAGCCATGATCATACTGAATGGTGGTACAGGCACGAAGGGCTGAATGGCCTACTCCTGCACCTATTTTCTTTGTTTCTATGTTTCTATGTCCGAGACCAGACCCTCTATCCTAGCCTCGTCTAGGGCCTGTGTCATGTCCAGCATCGTTTCTTCCCCACTTCCCTTGCTTGCTTGACACACCAAGTCCTGTTCTAAGTACTTCAGTGTTGATGTCTTGCATTTGGATCCGCTCCCATCGTCCCCGTTAAGACAGCGCTGGAGCTTTTGGAAAGCATATAGTTGGATAAGTCACCGACACTGTACGGGATGTACCCCAGGCTACTGTGGAAAGCGAGGGAGGAGTTTGCTGAGACTCTGATGAATATCCTTGAATCATCAGTCAAGACGGGAGTTTTTCAGAGCATAGGATGGTTGCAGGTGTCGTTCCCTTATTCAACAAAGGGAGTTGGGATAGCCCAGGAAATTATAGGCCAGCGAGTCTTACGTCAGAGGTTGGTAAGTTGGTGGAGAAGATCCTGAGTGTGTCACAAAGGCAGGGGCTTTGGGAGCAAGGGTGGACCCAAATGCAAGACACATCTTGTGAGGTTACTTAGATTTAGTTTATTGTTCGATACCAGGAGAGCAAGGCAGGAGCAGGAAAGAGCGAACTGGACAAGGACTCAGGACTACGACTAGGCTGGGACCAAGGGTCTGGGCTTGGACTCGGAATCGGCTACCAGAACTAGAGGAGACATGAAGAGGCTAGGGTATGGACTCTGAGCCAGAGACTGGGCAAGGACCCGGTACCTGGATCCTGCCTCGGACTCGGACCCCAGAACCAGGCAAGGACATGACATGGGCTAGGGAGAGGAGGAACATGGGAACACAGAGCCTCGGTCTCGGGGTGCAGGTACATGGAACCATGGACACATACACAGAACACAGAGTCGGGACCCTACCTTCGGTACAGGACATAGGGCCGGGACTCATGACCCTCCGCGGGGCAACTGCAAGACGGCCTGACTTACCCCACGGAGGCGAGGACAGGACAAGACATGACTCCCCGCGGGGCAACGACAAGACGGCCAGACTTACCCCACGGAGGCGAGGACAAGACAAGACAAGACCAACACAAATGAACACCAGACAGCACCTATCTAGCTCCTGCGATGGAACTAGACCGAAGTGCGGGCACGGGCTGCAGACGAGGGCTGGAGGCGAGAGGGGCAGAGTAGGTATTCAGACAAGGAGGTGGGACAGGAATCACAGACCGCCAGGGCCAGGACTTGACTCAGAACTAGGAAGCTGCCAGGACCAGGACATGACTTGGTGCTTGAATGCCTCCAGAAACAGGACTTGACTTGGTACTAGAATACCGCCGGAGCCAGGACTTGACTTGGAGCCTCCGGGTAGTGGCCAGCTCTCGACTCGGCCCGGGAACAATAGACAGCGGTTCTTGATTCCCACCGGCGGGTTAACTGACGGACCTACCTCGGTGAGGAAACTTTGCAGGCTCGCTTTGGCGAGGTAACTGGACAGGGTTGCTCCGGTGAGGAGAGGCAAGTTACGGGCACTCGCTTCGGGCGGAGACAAGGCTTGCTCCGGCCAGATGTCACTGGCACGCCGTAACTTTGCAGACGCTCCCGTGCTGAACGGCTGAAAGCCGGAGACTATAAACTATCGGTTCAGCCAAGCGTTAATTGCCTCTAATCACCAAAGCCAAGGGACACGGGAAAACAGGGAATCAACGGTCCGGATCGTAACATAAACAAGGTAAATTTAAAGGGACCCCGATCCGGACCGTGACAGAGAGATAGGATTTCTGAACATTTGGACAGGAATAATATGATTAGGAATAGTCAGCATGGCTTTGTCAAAAGCATGTCTTGCCTTACGAGCCTGATTAAATATTTTGAGGATGTAACTGTGAATATTGTTGAAGGTAGAGCCGTCGATGTAGTGTATATGGATTTTAACAAGAAATTTGATAAGGTACCCCTTGCAAGCCTTATGGACAGAATAAGGAGGCATGGGATCCATGGGATCCAAAGGATATTTGGATTGTGGATCCAGAGCTGGCTTGCCCACAGAAGGCAAAGCGTAATTGTACACGGGTCATGTTCTGCATGGGGGCCCGTGACCAGTAATGTGCCTCAGGGATCTGTTTTAGAACAACTACTCTTTGCGATTTTTATAAATGACCTGGATGAGGAAGTGGAGGGAGGGGTTAATAGATTTGCTGATGACACAAATGTTGGGGGTGCAGTGGTTAGTGTGGCGGTCTGTATGAGTTTACAACGGGACATTGATAGGATGCAAATCTGGGCTCAGAAGTGGCGGATGGGATTCAACAAATTAAGTGTGAGGTGTTTATTTTTGGTAGATCAAATATGATGCCAGAATATAGCATTAATGGGAAGACTCTTGGCTGTGTGGAGGATCAGAGAGATCTTGGGGCCCGAGTCCATAGGTCACGCAAAGCTGTTACGCAGTTTGACTCTGAGGTTAAGAAGGCATACGGTGCATTAGTCTTCATCAATCGTGGGATTGAGTTTAACAGCCAAGAGCAGCTCTTTTGGACCCTGGTCAAACCCCACTTGTAGTACTGTGCTCAATTCTGGTCTCCTGAGTACAGGAAGGACGTGGAAACCATTGACAGGACGCAGAGGGGATTTACAAAGATGTTGCCGCGATTAGGGAGCATGTCTTATAAGAATATTTTTAGTGAACTCGGACTTTTCTCCTTGGAGGGACGGAGGATGACAGATGACTTCATAGAAGTGTAGTAGATTAGGAGAGGCATTGATCGTATGGATAGTCAGTGTTTTTTCCTTTTTTTTCCCCAGGGCTGAAAGGTGGAAATCAAGAGGAGCTGAGGGCAATACAGAGGGACCTGAAAGCTAGGTTCAGGGAGGCTAAAGACAGGTACAGGAGGAAGCTTGAGTGGGAACTCCAGCAGTACAACATGACAGAGGTCTGGAGGGGGATGAGGACCATCACTGGGTTCCGGAAAACTAGCAACAGAGGAGCTGAAGGCAGTGTGGACAGGGCCAACGAACTTAACCTGTTCTTTAACAGATTTGACATTGTGGCCCCTGCCCATCCCCCACATGGGTCATCTGTTGTCTGGCACCAACCAACGCATATTCCACTCTCCCCTCCTACCCCTCCTAACAGTCCCCCACTCTGCTCTCATGACTATACACCTTCCCCACATGAAATCACCACTGTGGGCTTCACAGCTGAACAGGTGAGAACTCAGCTGAAACGTCCCAACCCATGCAAGGCTGCAGGACCAGATGGTGTCAGTACCAGGCTGCTCAAAGCCTGTGCCCCTCAGCTAAGTGGAGCACTTTGCCGTGTATTCAACCTGAGCCTGAGGCTCCGGAGGGTTCCTGTGCTGTGGAAGACGTCCTGCCTCGTACCTGTGCCAAAGACGCCGCGCCCCAGCGGCCTCAATGACTACAGACCAGTGACATTGACCTCCCACATCATGAAGACCCTGGAGAGACTTGTTCTGGAGCTGCTCCGGCCTATGGTCAGGCCACACTTAGACCCCCTCCAGTTCACCTACCTTCCCCGACTAGGAGCTGAGGATGCCATCGTCTACCTGCTGAACTGTGTCTACGCCCACCTGGACAAGACAGCGAGCACTGTGAGACTCATGTTTTTTGACTTCTCCAGTGCGTTCAACACCATCCGCCCTGCTCTGCTGGAGGAGAAGCTGACAGCGATGCAGGTGGATGCTTTCCTGGTGTAATGGATTCTTGATTACCTGACTGGCAGTCCACAGTACATGTGCTTGCAACAGTGTGTGTCCGACAGAGTGATCAGCAGACCTGGGGCTCCACAGGGGACCGTCTTGTCTCCCTTTCTCCTCACCATTTACACCTCTGACTTCAACTACTGCACAGAGTCTTGTCATCTTCAGAAGTTTTCTGATGACTCTGCCATAGTTGGATGCATCAGCAAGGGATATGAGGCTGAGTACAGGGCTACGGTAGGAAACTTTGTCACATGGTGTGAGCAGAATCATCTGTAGTTTAATGTTAAAAAAAAAGACGAAGCAGCTGGTGGTAGACCTGAGGAGAGCTAAGGTACCGGTGACCCCTATTTCCAAACAGGGGGTCAGGGTGGACATGGCGGAGGATTACAAATACCTGGGATACCAATTGACAATAAACTGGACTGGTCAAAGAACACCGAGGCCGTCTACAAGAGCGATCGGAGCCGTCTCTACTTCCTGAAGAGACTGAGGTCTTTTAACATCTGCCGGACGATGCTGAGGATGTTCTACGAGTCTGTGGTAGCTAGTGCTATCATGTTTGCTGTTGTGTGCTGGGGCAGCAGGCTGAGGGTAGCAGACACCAACAGAATCAACAAACTCATTCGTAAGGCCAGTGATGTTGTGGGGATGGAACTGGACTCTCTGACCGTGGTGTCTGAAAAGAGGATGCTGTCCAAGTTGCATGTCATCTTGGACAATGTCTCCCATCCACTACATAATGTACTGGTTGGGCACAGGAGTACATTCAGCCAGAGACTCATTCCACCGAGATGCAACACAGAACGTCATAGGAAGTCATTCTTGCCTGTGGCCATCAAACTTTACAACTTCTCCCGTGGAGGGTCAGACACCCTGAGCCAATAGGCTGGTCCTGGACTTATTTCCTGGCATAATTTACATATTACTATTTATGGTTTTATTACTATTTATTATTTATGGAGCAACTGTAACCCAAATCCAATATCCCCCGGGATCAATAAAGTATGACTATGACTAAATTGCTAGCACGAGAGGACATAGTTTTAATCTGTTTGAACGTCGGTACAGAGGAGATGTCAGGTGTAAATTGTTTTTGTTTTTTTAAACGCAGAGAATAGCGAGTGCGTGGAATGGGCTGCCTGAAGCGGTGGTGGAGGCTGAAACGACAGGGACTTTCAAGAGACTCCTGGATGGCTACATGGATCTTAGAAAAATAGAGCGCTATGAGTAAGTCGAGGTAGTTCTGTTACGTCATCAGCAACAATTAATGTAGAATTGAGTCAGGCTTTATAAACAAACAATCACATTTATTAAACTCTGCTCAACAATAGCGAAGAGTATTCAAACGACCAACCTAACCGGAAGGTAACTGCTACATGGCAACTCTGGAACAGTTCTTAAAATGGTAATACGAACAGTCTTAAAGTGGTAAATTCAAACACAGCCTTAAAATCGTAAATTTTGAAATCTAAGTGATTTACACAGTCAATAAGGAGAGACTTCTCTGGAAACGAATTTCTTCGAGTACGTGACGTTACTGTTGATTCTGTCCAAAGGATTCACGATGAAGGAAATAAAATGGCTTAAAATAATTGACCTTTTCCTGGCGAATGAACACTACACAAAACTTCCTGATCTTACAGGGTTATCCCAGATGCAGGTCACTATTTCTGAACGAAGATTCAATAAGGTCGATCCTGTATTAAACTACCGAACGACAGCAACTTTACTCAATCCTTGAGGTTTTCGTACTTTAGTAAGGTCTTCACTCTCCAATGCTAGACTTACAATAGAAAGTAAAACTCCACCTTAAAACGAAATTGCGCCATGAGACAAATACGCAGCATAACGGAATAACTGACGAATTAAACAACGAACCAAACTGCGGAGCAACAGAGGTCTCCCTTTTATATACCAGTTGGGAACATGTCATCACGTGACCTCACACTGGCAGGAAAATTACATCACCCCACCATCACCAGACTATTACATCGTGCTCACAAGATACTCAGTTACATCACAGTCATAGGACAATCACGAGATACACATGATGTACGTAACAGTTCTAAGGTAAGGATATCTTCAGCATAGCTTTGTGGGCTGAAAGGCCTGTACTGTGTTGTAGGTTTAGTATGTTTCTAACATTATCAATGTTTTCGGTGAAATTCTTAACTCTGCACAAACTTACATAGTATAGACCGTAAATGATCGTAAATCCAACAAATTTCGCTTTAAGTTAATCTGAGTCAATTTTGAAGAAATTGCAATGACACGCTACTCAGTTGCTTTTACTATTTTCCATAACATGCCTACATTCTTGTTCCTCTTTCAGCCGGTGGCATTTCCAAAACTTTTGGAAATTGAAGCACAGATAATACAAAGTTCTCCTTTATCATCTCTGGGTTAATTCGTCAGAGATGCCCAGTGAGAGGAAAGGCATAGACAGTGTCTGTGAATAGCAGTCCAATTATGGGGGTACAGGTGTCTGTCTTTGAAGTGACTGTGTTGTACAAGTGTTTAATGTTGAATTACTGTGCTGGGTATGTGCAGGTCAATGTGCTCACTTCACAGTGCTCTGAGTATTATTGGCCTGTGTCCTGGTAATGAAGGTCTAGATATTGTAAAGTTCACTGTCCCTGTATTCAGCTACTGCCTTTCTTGAGCAGTCACATATGCAGGACATGTTTATACCTGAGTTAGACTCTCCCCTTGTAGTACGGGCCAGATATTGTTAAGTTTTGTCACTATACAGTACGCTGCCAGCAGTTTAAACATCATATTTAACTGCATGTGGTCTGTGTATCCCAAAGGACCAAATAACCCAAATGATTTACCCATCTAAATGGTCTTAGAGTCCCAACAGTACCTTCTCATTAGTATCAACACGCCAGAGAATATCACCATGCCCCCTTTCTGATCACGCTGTCCTCCATGTCCTCCTCTATAGTAAACGCTATTGAATGCAAAATATTCCTTTTCTACCTCGCATGCTAACTCTTGCCTCCAGGCAGAAACTCAGTGTATTCATTTTCTGGTTACTGTTCGCGCTCCTGATTCTCAGTGTGACTTGTTTCGTGCTTCTGGTATAATCCTCTAAGACACTATCTATTTTCATCTTCCACAACCTTACACATGACTGCTCTTGCATTTATAAAATAATACAATATTTCTCATCACATCAAGCTCTTGAACGACCCTGCCCTTCTCTACCTTCCTCACAGGAACCATGAACACCTGACTTCTGACCGGCTAGACGGTAAGTGACGCTCGCATGTCCGACATCCCTTAAAACCAGCTCTATCCAGTAACATCAGCTCCCAGACTACTCTTTATGATTCCTGATCAATTCTTCTGAAATTTGTCTTCCACAAGCTTACATTCATGCACCTGCAGGTCCATTTTTATCCATATCAATAACCATCTGAAAACTTTCTGCATTATCATCTTTAATTATTTTCCCAATCATCTTGCCAGGCTCATTTCCCAATTATTTGCCAAATATGTCCCTCACTCTGGCGGACCATCAATACACTATCTCTGGAAACCTTTCGGAATACACCACACAAATAATGTCCCATCCAGGCCTCTGGTGGTAAGGAAGCCCCACTCATTCTGAGAAGATTATTCACCCACGAGATCTATCCTATTGTTTTTACATTAGTCCATAACCTGCTAACAAATCTTTTCCTCTCAGTTGCTGGCTATTGGGAGGCCTACAGTATAACCCCATCACAGTGTTTGCACCTTTCTTATTCCTGAGTTCCACTCTGATTGTCTTACGGGATATCTCTCTAGGATGACCTCAAACTTGTGACATTCTGCCTGATCAGCATAACAGCCCTCCAACCTCTTTTAGCACCCTGTGACACTGTGTCATTGCTAAACCAGGCTCTAAGTACACCTGCTTTCACTGTTCTACACTCTGCAGTGAAATAAACTCACTTCTGCCCTTTGGTGCCAGCTCTACCTTCCTCTCAATGCCACTTACTGACCTGTAGCTCTGGATCACAACAACCCCTCCACATGCCCCATGATAAAAATCATCAGGGTGGCTCCAGCAAGATTCTCTGAGTGAATATTAGTTTCCCTTCACTGTAACCCATCCTCCTTACACCAGTCCCACTTATTCTGCAAAGGAGCCCAATGTTCCATATTCCTGATGCATCTTCGCCCCCCACCTCCACTCCTGCACCAGATTATGAGCCCCTCATTTAGGTGTACCAAATTACAATATCTTACCTCGCAAGCATGTGGCAATGGAAGAAATCCTGAAATCACCACTCCAGCTTTCCTACTTCTTCACTCCCTAAATACTCTTTGCAGGACCTTTTTTCTCTGTTGTTAGCTCTAATAAGGACAACCATTTCTGGCTGATAACCCTGCCCTTTCAGAATACCTTGTCTCTGGCATGATCCAGGTAACGCACTTCCTGCAATCTCACTTATTTCCACAGATACTCCTATTTATGACCACACCCACCACACCCCTGCTAAAGTGAGTGTTGCACACATCAAAGTTGCTGGTGAATGCAGCAGTCCAGGCAGCATCTCTAGGAGGAGGTACAGTCGACGTTTCAGGCCAAGACCCATAGAAAACCATAGAAACCATAGAAAAACTACAGCATAGAAACAGGCCTTTTGGCCCTTCTTGGCTGTGCTGAACCATTTTTTGCCTAGTCCCACTGACCTGCACATGGACCATATCCCTCCATACACCTCCTATCCATGTATCTATCCAATTCATTCTTAAATGTTAAAAGAACCCGCTTTTAGCACCTTGTCTGGCAGCTCATTCCATACTCCCACCACTCTCTGAGTGAAGCCCCCCCCCCCCACAATGTTCCGTTTAAACTTTTCTCTCCTCACCCTTAACCCGTCTTCTCTGTTTTTTCTCCCCTAACCTCAGTGGAAAGAGCCTGCTTGCATTCACTCTATCTATACCCATCAATATTTTATATACCTCTATCAAATCTCCCCTCATTCTTCTACGCTCCAGGGAATAAAGTCCTAACCTATTCAACCTTTCTCTGTAACTGAGTTTCTCAGGTCCCGGCAACACCCTTGTAACCTTCTCTGCACTCTTTCAACCTTATTTATATGCTTCCTGTAATTTGGTGACCAAAACTGAACACAATACTCCAGATTCGGCCTCACCAATGCCTTATACAACCTCATCATAGCATTCCAGCTCTTATACTCAATACTTTGATTAATAAAGGCCAATGTACCAAAAGCTCTCTTTACGACCCTATCTACCTGTGACGCCTCTTTTAGGGAATTTTGTATCTGTATTCCCAGATCCCTCTGTTCTACTGCACTCCTCAGTGCCTTACCATTAACCCTGTATGTTCTACCTTGGTTTCTCCTTCCAACGTGCAATACCTCACACTTGTGTGTATTAAACTCCATCTGCCATTTTTCAGCCCATTTTTTCCAGCTGGTCCAAGTCCTTCTGCAGGCTCTGAAAACCTTCCTCACTGTCTACTACTCCTCCAATCTTTGTCTCATCAGCAAACTTGCTGATCCAATGTACTACATTATCATCCAGATCATTGATATAGATGACAAATAACAATGGACACAGCAATGATCCCTGTGGCACACCACTAGTCACAGGCCTCCACTCAGAGAAGCAATTCTCTACTACCACTCTTTGGCTTCTTCCATTGAGCCAATGTCTAATCCAATTTCCCACCTCTCCATGTATACATTTTCCTAACTAACCTCCCATGCGAGACCTTGTCAAAAGCCTTCCTGAGGTCCATGTAGACAATATACACTGCCTTCCCTTCATCCACTTTCCTGGTAACCTTCTCGAAAAACTCCAATAGATTGGTCAAACATGACCTACCACGAACAAAGCCACGTTGACTCTCCCTAATAAGTCCCTGTCTATCCAAATACTTGTAGATTCTGTCTCTTATTACTCCCTCCAATAACTTACCTACTACCGACGTTAAACTTACCGGCCTATAATTTCCCGGATTACCTTTCGATCCTTTTTTAAACAACGGAACAACATGAGCCACTCTCCAATCCTCCGGCACCTCACCTGTAGACAGCAACATTTAAATATTTCTGCCAGGGCCCCTGCAATTTCAACACTAGTCTCTTTCAAGGTCCGAGGGAACACCCTTTCAGGTCCCGGGGATTTATCCACTTTAATTTTCCTCAAGGCAGCAAGCACCTCCTCCTTTTCAATCTGTACAGTTTCCATGATCTCACTACTTGTTTCCCTTAATTCCATAGACTTTATGCCAGTTTCCTTAGTAAATAGAGAGGCAAAAAACCTATTTAAGATCTCCCCCCTTTCCTTTGGTTCCGCACATAGCCAACCACTCTGATCGTCAAGGGGACCAATTTTATCCCTTGCAATCCTTTTGCTCTTAACATACCTGTAAAAGCTCTTTGGATTATCCTTCACTTTGACTGCCAAGGCAACCTCATGTCTTGTTTTAGCTCTCCTGATTTCTTCCTTAAGTATTTTCTTGCAGTTCTTATATTCCTCAAGCACCTTATTTACTCCCTGTTTCCTATACATGTCATACAACTCCCTCTTCTTCTTTATCAGAGTTGCAATATCCCTTGAGAACCAAGGTTCCTTATTTCTATTTACTTTGCCTTTAACCCTGAAAGGAACGTACAAACTCTGCCCTCTCAAAATTTCTCCTTTGAAGGCTTCCCACCTACCGATCATTCTTTGCCAGAGAACAACCTGTCCCAATCCACACTTTCAGATCCTTTCCCATTTCTTCAAATTTGGCCTTCTTCCAGTTCAGAACCTTAAATCATCAAGTTGAAACGAATGGTGTTATGATCACTGGAACCAAAGTGCTCCCCTACACAGACTTCCGTCACTTGTCCTAACTCGTTTCCTGACAGGAGATCCAATATTGCATCCCCTCTAGTTGGTCCGTCTATATATTGATTAAGAAAACTTTCCTGAACACATTTTACAAACTCTAAACCATCTAGACCCCATAACAGTATGGGAGTCCCAATCAATATATGGAAAATTAAAATCCCCTACCACCACAACTTTGTTTCCTGCAGTTGCCGGCTATCTCTCTGCAGATTTGCTCTTCCAATTCTCTTTGACTATTGAGTGGTCTGTAATACAATCCCACTAATGTGGCAATACCTTTCCTGTTTCTCAGCTCCACCCATAAGAACTCAGTAGACAAGCCCTCTTATCTGTCCTGCCTGAGCACTGCTGTAATATTTTCCCTAGCAAGCAATGCTACTCCCCTACCTTTCATTCCTCTGCCTTGATCACATCTGAAACATCGGAACCCTGGAATATTAAGCTGCCAGTCCTGCCCCTCCTGTAGCCAGGTTTCACTAATTGCTATAATGACATAATTCCACGTGTCAATCCACGCCCTCAACTCATCCACCTTCCCCGCAATACTCCTAGCATTGAAGTATATACAACTCAGAAGATTTTTACCACCACTCACAACCTTTCTATTAGCGGATTTGCTTGAACTTTTAACATCATTTATTTTCACCCCAGCCACACTGTCAGCTCTGGCACTCTGGTTCCCATCCCCCTGGAAATCTAGTTTAAAGACTCCCCAATAGCACTACAAACCTCCCTGAAAAGATGTTGGTCCCCCTGTAGTTCAAGTGTAACCCGTCTCTCTTGTACAGGTCCTACCTGCCCCAGAAGAGGTCCCAATGATCCTGAAATCTGAAACCCTGTCCCCTACACCAGTTCCTCAGCCACTTGTTCATCCTCCAGAGCATCCTATTTTTACCCTCACTGGCACGTAGCATAGGTAGCAATCCTGAGATTACCACCCTCGAGGTCCTGCTTTTCAACTTCCTACCAAGCTCTCTATACTCACTCATCAGGACCTCCTCACTCTTCCTTGCTATGTCATTGGTACCGATGTGCACCACGACATCTGGCTGATCACCCTCCTACTTCAGAATGTCATGCAAGCGATCAGAGCCATCCGTGACCCTGGCACCCCAGAAGCAACAAACCATCCTGGATTCTCTGTCACTACCACAGAACCTCCTACCTGTACCTCTAACTATCGAGTCCCTTATCACTACCGCTCTCTTCTTTTCCCCCCTCCCTTCTGCACTGCAGAACCAGACTCAGTGCCACAGATCTGGCTGCTGCAGCTTGTCCCACGTAAGACATCCCCCCAGCAGTATCCAATGCGGTATACTTGCTGTTTAGGGGAATAGCCACAGGGGAACCCTGCTCTGCCTGCCCTGCCTCTTCCCTTACCTGAAAGTGTCCCAACTTCCTGTGCTATGCTCCTTTGGCGTAACTACTTGCCTGTAGCTGCTATCTATAATCACCTCATTCTCCCGAATGATCCGCAGGTCATCCAGCTCCTGCTCCAGTTCCCTAACGCGGTTTGTTAGGAGCTACAGCTGGATGCACTTCTTGCAGGTGTCGTTGCCAGGGGCACCGGAGGGCTTCCTGACTTCCCACATACTGCAAGAGGAGCATTCCAACATCCTGCCTGGCATTCTCTCTACTCTAAACAATCTGAACAAACAACTTACCGGAACCTACCCTGGCCTCTGCCTGTTGAGGCAAAACCGTCTCACTCTGACTCAGTCCACTCCGACGATGTCGCTGTATATGGTGGTCTGCTTTTAAACCTTGGCGCGCTACGTCACGCACCTGCGCAGTGCAGACCCTTCTCCCCGAGCAGTGTTTTTTTTTAATGACTTTTCTACACCATTTCTTCACTCCCTTCTTCTCAGCTGCTTGCTTCGACTGGACTAACTGAAGGAAGAGCTATTAAGAGATTTGAAAGTGGGAGCGGGAGGGGTTGATCCAAAATGATAGGAGAAGACAGGAGGGGGAGGGATGGAGCCAAGAGCTGGACAGGTGATTGACAAAAGGGATATGAGATGATCATGGGACAGGAGGCCCAGCGAGAAAGAAAAGGGGGAAGGTGGGAACCCAGAGGATGCGCAAGGGGTATAGTCAGAGGGACAGAGGGAGAAAAAGGACAGTGAGAGAAAGAATGTGCAAATATAAATAACGGATGGGGTACGAGGGTGAGGTGGGGCATGAACTGAGTTAGAAAAGTCAATGTTCATGCCATCAGGTTGGAGGCTACCCAGACGGAATATGAGGTGTTTTTCCTCCAACCTGAGTGTGGCTTCATCTTTACAGTAGAGGAGGCCGTGGATAGACATGTCAGAATTTGAATGGGATGTGGAATTAAAATGTGTGGCCACTGGGAGATCCTGCTTTCTCTGGCGGACAGGGCGTAGGTGTTCAGTACAAAGATCTTCCAGTCTGCATCGGGTCTCGCCAATATATAGAAGGCCACATCGGGAGCACCGGACGCGGTATATCACCCCAGCCGACTCACAGGTGAGGTGTGGCCTCACTGGGAAGAGTGAAATGAGTGGAAGGTGAAGTGAGTGCTGCATCTCATTTATAGCATTCGAGCTCTGTATATTCACGTGTCCTCAAATAGACTCTTTGCAATGAATATTGTTTTAAATTTCATTCACAGTTTGCATTTTTAATTCATTTATGGGTATTGACTTACCCATTCTCAAACAAAGGAGCCTGCACACGTGTTGAAACAAAATTGCTGGTGAATGCAGCGGCCAAGGCAGTATCTCTAGGAAGAGGGAAATCGACTTTGTTGGAACTTGTAGGATTTTAATACAGAAAGAAAAACAAATTTCTACAGTCGTAACAGTACATAATTCAAAAAAAAATCATTCTCTGAACAAGCCAATCTCAGTGATGGAGGGGAAACACAGATTCGACAATATCATGCAGCCTCTTTTCTCTATCTCTTTGTCGGTCTCTATCTCTATCTCTCTATATCTCCCTGTCTCACTCACAATATCCAAATGGTTCACTCTCTCTCTCTGTTACTCTGTCTTTCACTGTCGCTCCCACACGCCCTCTCTCTCGCGCTCACCGTCGCGTCATCTGCCTCGCGCCCTTTCCCTAGCGTGCTGTCGCTCACGTGCTGTCCCTCGCGCCCTCTGCCTCCCGCCAACTTCCACGCGCCATCCTTCTCGCCATGTCCGAGACGCTGTCTCCTTCGCGCCTTCGAGCCTGGTGCTCACTCCTTCACGATGTTTTATTCGCTCCTCTCTCTCTCTCCCTCTCCCTCTCCCTCTCCCTCTCTCTCTCTCTCTCCCTCTCTCTCTCTCTCTCTCCCTCTCTCCCTCCCTCCCTCTCTCTCTCTCTCTCTCTCCCTCTCCCACACACCCACACACACACTCTGTCTCCACTCGCGATGTCTTCTGCCGCTCACCCTCGCTCGCTTCCTCTCCCTCTCGCCCTTTCCCTCGTGTGCTCTCCCTCGCGCTCTCTTTCTCGCGATGTCTCATTCTCTCTCTCTTTCGCGCCCGCAGCCATCGCACTCCCCTGCTCGGGCTCACTTTCTCTATCTCCATATCTCTCATGGAGCTACAAGTGAACGTATCGGTACTTTTTCTTCAATTGTAAAAAAGTTAAAATTATTATCACCGCTACTTTTGATAGTAGTGATCGATCCATTGGCTGAGGCTATTCGGCGAGACCCCAAAATATCTGCTCCAGACATCGGACTAAAGTTACATGAAATTACATTGTATGCTGATGATGTTCTAATTTTCTTATCAAACCCTGCTGTTTCAGTGCACCACCTTATACAGTGCGTCCACTCATTTAGCGCCTTTTCAGGTTATAAAATCAACTGTACTAAACCAGAGCCAATGCCTCTGGGGAATCTGCAGCAGGTACCTGACACGCAGGGCTCTCCTTTTAGATGTTTGCGGACAAGTTTTGTTTTCTTAGGCATATTTATCATACCTACGTTTGATCAATTGTCCAAAGCTAGCTTTGCACAGACATTTGACAATACCCAACAGGATCTTGAGCGATGGAGGACTCTTCCCAAGTCTTGGCTTGGCCGAATATCCTTGCTCAAAATTAACATTCTCCCTCGTCTGCTCTGCCCAATACGAATGATCCAGATATTTTTACCCAACAAATACTGAAACAAACATATGGCTTTTTTTCTTTATTTCATGTGGAACAAACAAATATCCTGTATTAAAATGGCTAAGATGCGGCTTCCCAGCTGTCTAGGGGTTCTGGATTTTTCAGAATCAAAATACATCAATTTTTATCTTATCTGGTTTCTTATGTACCACTAGGGTTCATTTATTTTTTCTGTGGACTGTCATTTTAAAACACAGAGACAATGATACTGACGTTTGGATTTCTACTGACTACAAAGTTATTTGGTTACTGTGGTGAGAGAGGTGGCGTTGTTTGATGGACAATGAATGTCTGTACAGGTTCGCGGCTTGTTTTGAATAAGCAAGGTCAGATGATCCTTTTAGACATACACACCGAGACAGATGCTCAGAGTTGAGATGGTTTTGGTCAATGAAAGACAGCAGTGAGTCGGTCGCTGGTTTAAACTTCCAGGAGCCCAAAAGGGGTGAGTTGAGATCGACCCAGAGTATTGATAAACGGCTCTCACATAGTACTGCAACTAGAAGAAGTTTCCAGAGAAAGAGGAAGGGAGAGAACGGTTTGAAACAGAAGAAACGTATTGATTAGAGATCACTTGGATTCTCCCCAAGTAGCCCGTAAGGGTGAGCTAGATTCCATTCGAATACGAAAGTGTCATTGTCACATAGCTAATCCACAGGAGTCGGTTCTCTCGTGAGCGGAAACGTTTGTGAATAACACGTGTTTTTACCCTTTGACTGGCTGTGGTAGTTCACCAAGAAAGGTACCCTGTGGCAAATCACTGTTGGAGTTATTTCGCACGTCGTGGAACTGGAACTGGATACGTGACTATTACGTTGTGCGTTTGGGGTAACCGTGTGGAATCTACCAGTCTGTCTACCCTCGCCTGGGTGGTGATTTCCTTGAAGAGGGTTCCGTTTGTTATAAGCTTCTGTTGGTGATAATCCGTACGTGGGTTAGGTTTGAGTATCCTGTGGCCACCACTTTAGGATGTCCCGTAGCTGAATTCGGGTGTGGTTCCACTGGTGTTGAAAGGATATTCGTTGAAGATCACCGTCAGTGATACTTCGTGTGTGGATTGGAACAACATCGGAGATAAATCCTACTGCTATTCTTATTGTATTGCTGTCGTGGAATCTGTGGAATATCGACGTAATTGCCTTCTCACAACATTCGCCTTTCGATTACAAATATCTGCCTCATAACAACAATAACAAGTCTGTGCATTTGAAATGAACTGAACTTTCTTATGTACCATCTAACCCTAACTCTTGCCACCTGAGCCTGAATAAGTTTGGGAACTTTATCTATACACCTATATATGCATAACACTGCTGTCATTTGATCACCTGGTTAAGTTACGATGTTTAGTAGTTACTAATAAAGATGGTGGATTTTAATATCATAAACGGACTCCAGGTGTGTTCTGTTGCTGCTGATACTTTTTTAGTGTTGCGTGCATGTAACCGATACCTTCCCCAGGGTTGCGTACACATAACAGATTGACTAGGTTTGCAGGGACCCCTCTTCAAACATTGAAGATTCACAAGCAAAATGCCCTCTTATCAAATTGTTTTTTCTCAATAAGATGAAATTGGTCAAGGAGTATTGTCGCAATCCAATAAAAATGAATACAGTCTGGGACTGGAGGGCGATGCACAAGTTGAAGGCAGCACATCGAAAATATCACACTTCACTTCAAAAACCGGCAGCCCAGATTTTCAGCCCTATATAATGGTTTCTGGATTTAAATTTTGGATTTCTAAGGGTATTTTCCATGTAGGAGATTTGTTTGATGAAGGAACGATGATGTCTTTTAGTCAAATAGTACAGAACTTTAACATACACAACAAAGACCTTTTTCCTATTATTTCATTTAAGAGATTATATACAGAAGTAAACATAATTTTAACTGATTTCGATAGTTCTAACATAGAAAAGCGAGTGTTTTCTTCTAAGCGTGAAATCTCCATTAGTACTTTAAACAGCATCCTGAGGGAATGTTCTTGTGGAGAGGCTGAGCAGCTGGGAAGGGTCTTTGAGGAAGAGCTGGGAGTAGAAATTACAGCTGAAACATGGGAAGACATCTGTGATAATGCAAATAAAATTTCAGTTTGCAATTGAACTCAACCATTGCAACTCAGAATTCTGCATTGAGCCCATCTGACACAAGATCGTCACTCGAAATTTAAGACGGGGGCTTCTCCAATGTGTTCTAAATGTAAAGTAAATACTAGAACTTTCTCCCACTGTCTTTGAACTTGTCCCAAACTGCAGGCATACTGCAGTGATATTTTGGGTGAAATAGAAAAGATTCTGAAGGTGCAGCTTGAACTGGACTCAGTGTCTTTTCTCTTAGGTTTACCCAACAGGGGAAAAAAAAATACACTTTTTTAAGATCCTTACTTTTTTGTGCGAGGAACAACTTTTTCCTTTGTTGGATATCCTATAAGGCCCCTGGACTTCTTATTTTTGGTAAATTAATCATTGACTTTTTCCTTTAGACTTTTTGACATGTATGGTACACTCAAAACAAATAGTTATTTTATAAAACATAGCAACATTTTCTGCAGTATGTAGGTGTAAACCTGTCTGCTATACTAGGAAGGGCTTTTGTATCGGATGTTGTGGTGATGTCTATATTTTGATGGAAGTGATCTGATTGATGATATCTGTGAGGGGAAGAAATGTAAGTGTAAATGTATCTGGAAATTGAAAGTTTTGTTATGCTGAGCAAAAAAAAGCAGTTCAAATTCTCTGACTGGAAGATTGTTCAAGGTGGCCTTGAGAAAGAGAACCTACAGGTAAAGAAGGAGGGGGAAAAGAGGGTGAACGAAAGGACGGGTTACGACGTGAGCTGATACAGATTAAAATATACTCCAAGCTCAGGCAGATCCCCCAGGTAGCAGGGGTAACAGGTTAGGCTCAAAGTTCAATTTAACATGGCGGGACGTGGAATGCAAAGGGGATTTCTCTGCGGTAGCGAGGACAGTGATGCCATCGGGATCAGCTGTAAACAGCTGTTTTGTAACTTGAAGGCAACACACACCAAATGGAAAAGAGTGAACTGTTGACAGGACTCTGATGAAGTTTCTCGGCCCAAAACGTCGACAATTTACTATTTTCCATACATACTGCCAGACCTTCTGAATTCCTCCAGCATTTGGTGTGAGGAAAAGAGTAAACAGTCGATATTTTGGGCCGAAACTCTTCATGTGGATCTGATTCTGAGGTGTTGTTTTGTATTTCGAAGATCCATAGATTTTCTCGTGTTTGTTTTGTAACTCGGTTGCCCACATCGTTTCCATTTACCCACCTGGGGGGATACAATAGGGAGTATGAAGGCATTTGTATTGACACACCTTACAATATTTATATCTAACGTTTAATGAGTTTGAAAATCCGATTCAGTGGGTATTTCAACGCATTCTTTAGTTCCTCTCAGAATTTGCTCTGAGTCAGGGTGTAAATACACGTGTTGGTGCAGGAACTGACAATCTGCAACGTTGCCGATGTGTGTAGTGTGATGTAACGGGGATCCGTGACAGAATCAACAAAACTCTTTGAAATCCGTTGAGCGATATAAAATGCCACCAGTGTTCCCCACAACAATAGGAAAGTGCCGGTGATGCTGAAGAGCAAAACGATGGATTTGCGTCGGTTCTCCATCTCCAGGTCCTTGTCATTCTCTCCACTCTTTTGTCCCCGGAGCCCCTGCGGGCTCGACTGGCCGCTAGAATCCAACTGACAGTCAGAATATTGAACAGTAAAATCAGAAAGAATGATATACAAGGGGTTAAATCCGGTGAAACATCTCAAATGCCGACCATGAGGGAGAGGTTTTGTAGCTTGGTGTAAAAACACATTCCCAGGAAACACTGTCAATTATGTCTTTAGACCCGTATACAAAGCCCCAGGAGACAGTCTCCAAACAGGCCAGCACACTCACTGTCCCGATAACCACAGCCGCCGTTCTCTCGGTGCAATATTTTGTTTTCAGCTTCTCACAGAAAATAGCCACAGATCGATGGACTGTGAAAGCGACAGTCAGCCAGACTGAGGTCGCAGTGCTCACAAAAAAAACAACCATAGATCGAATCTGCACACAGGAGTGATTCGCAGGAATGACTGAGGAAAATAAATCACAACAGTCCACTTCATCAGCGGATCGGAGATAACGATTAGGAAGTCGGCCGCTGCCATTCCCAGCAGGTAGCGAGTGACACATTTGGAGAGACCGCACTTTCCCCGGGATAGGATCACAATCGCCACCAAGTTCGCTGGAAGAGAGACAGGGATCAGCAAGTTGAGAAAATACTGAGCAGAAGCCGATGCAGCAGTTTGAGGGGATCCTGTAATATTTCCTCTTTATTGTTACATTTAGCGGTGGGAGGGTGGCGAGAGGGCGCAGAAACAGACAAAGACCTTACACATTAAAACAAAATCATTATGATCTGAATACGGATTCCTTACTGATGGCCGAAATGTGAAGTGGCAGTGGAAATCTAAAACTGGGTGACAACCTCCTGCGAGTCAGTACTGGATGGAACATTTTCTAGCGGCGCCTTCTGCTAATCGTCTGGATGAAATGAATAAATCCGGACGCTAATGACGGGATTCTTCCATTAGACAATCATTAACTTCCATGACGATCCCTGTCAGCGACAGAACAGGCAAAAGATGGAACAAAAACAGGAAATGCTGGAAACGCTCATCCAGGCAAACAAGAATATATAGGAAAACAGTTAAAGTATCTCTCCTCAGAGAGACCCCTGACACGTGTGTTAACTGGTTTCTCTTTCCATACAAGCTGCTTGGGGCTTAATGTTTCCAGCATAACCCGAGTATGATTCCTATTCCAGCATTTGCCACCTCACGGACTTTACAGCAGAACATTTCCTGATTCCAACAGATATAGCGCAATCTGAGACAACCTGTCAAACAGACATGACGCCAACCACTGTATCCATCACAGGGAAGCGCGGGAGAGGAATTCAACGTCGAGCAGCAAACTCGGTGCCGTAGTCAGATGTTTGTAACAGTGTCAGATGTAGATATAATATAAAACATTTCACAGTATTGATAACGATGAAGCACCACATCTTATTAATTGGCTTAGCAACGGCTTCTGTCTGCTTTGCCTCCAGTCATATTGCAGACATCCACTGGGGCTCCACAGGGGACTGTCTTGTCTCCATTTCTCTTCACCATTTGCACCTCGGACTTCAACTACTGCACAGAGTCTTGTCATCTTCAGAAGTTTTCTAATGACTCTGCCATAGTTGGATGCATCAGCAAGGGAGATGAAGCTGAGTACAGGGCAACGGTAGGAAACTTTGTTACATGGTGTGAGCAGAATTATCTGCAGCTTAATGTGAAAAAGACTGAGGAGCTGGTGGTAGACTTGAGGAGAGCTAAGGTACCGGTGATCCCTGTTTCCATTCAGGGGGTCAGTATGGACATGGTGGAGGATTACAAATACCTGGGGATATGAATTGACAATAAACTGGACTGGTCAAAGAACACTGAGGCTGTCTACAAGAAGGGTCAGAGCTGTCTCTATTTCCTGAGGAGACTGAAGTCCTTTAACATCTGCCGGACAATGCTGAGGATATTCTACGAGTGTGCGGTTGCCAGTGCGATCATGTTTGGTGTTGTGTGCTGGGGCAGCAGGCTGAGGGTAGCAGACACCAACAGAATCAACAAACTCATTCGTAAGGCCAGTGTGTTGTGGGGATAGAACTGGACTCTCTGACGGTGGTGTCTGAAAAGAGGATGCTGTCTAAGTTGCATGCCATCATGGACAATGTCTCCCATCCACTACATAATGTACTGGGTGGGCACAGGAGTACATTCAACCAGAGACTCATTCCACCGAGATGCAACACAGAGCGTCATAGGAAGTCATTCCTGCCTGTGGCCATCAAACTTTACAACTCCTCCCTTGGAGGGTCAGACACCCTGAGCCAATAGGCTGGTCCTAGACTTATTTCCTGGCATAATTTGCATATTACTATTTAACTATTTATGGTTTTATTACTATTTAATTATTTACGGTGCAACTGTAACGAAAACCAATTTCTCCCGGGATCAATAAAATATGACTATGACTATGGCTATTATTAAAAAAAACAGAACAGTTCCATCTTACAACACGGAACTCGTCACATTTGCTAAAGTGTCACTACCAGTCGATGCTTTATTGTTGTACCAAATTCTGAAAGCTGCTCACATAAAAATGCAGACAATCAATTGATGAATCACCCTTATAAACACAATATTTGCAAATGCAATGTGGCTCCTACAAGACCAAAAGCACAGAGACAGGAACATCCCATTCTTGATCACAAACCGCTGCCTGACCCACTCAGACCCACAGAAACTGGTCGATTCGCTGAATTCCTGCAGATGTTTGTTTTTAGATCCAAATCCCAGCATCTATAGTCCCAGTGTTTCCACTCCATTCTTGAAATGCCGAATACCGGCATTGGAATGTAACAGTTTAAACCAGCGGCAGAATCAATCACAACATTGGAATTCAACTTCAACATCCGCCCACGACAGCTGACTCTGCGGCTTACCGGGAATTCCAAAGTCTAAAATAAAAGGAAAGTAAACGTCTTCTATCCGCCTGTTGACCGGATACACCATTTCAGTGCGAATCTGTGATTTTTGTTGTTCCTGTATTAACACCTCCGGCAGACAGCTGATGCATTCGAAGTGGCCTTGATTTATGCAGAGGATCTGTCTCCAGAGATACGAATATACACCTCACTATCTTGGTTAGTTATAGTTGCTTGAATAAACACTTCAATTCAATGCTATTGTCTCTAATGTAAATATTGGAGCGATTGGAAACAAATACATCAGCACTTTTTGGCATTACCTCAGCAGCGTCACTAGTGGAAATCAACCGATAGATTTAATTTCAAAACAGAGCTTCGTGACGGAGCAGCTACATTTGCAGATTTCATCTTTTTGTTGGCTAATTATTCATCTCTGAACGGAGACATGCGACACTGACCGATCCCTACCTCTGTCCCAGCAGTTTCCCATTTTGGACTGTCCTTCAGATTCTTCCTGGTGACACACACTCACTCACACACATAGACTGTCTGTCTGTCTGTCTGTCTGTCTCTCTCTCTCTCTCACACACACACACACACACACACACACGGAACAATTGTACAATTGTGTTTCTATGTTATAGTGACTGTCCTGTTGTGCATTCTATTTATTATTAATTACTATAAATTGCACATTGCACATTGAGACATAGACGTAACAAAGATTTTTACTCATGTATATGAAGGATGTAATTGATAAAGTCAATACAATTCAAAACATACAAACACAAATTCGGACAAATATACAATAGAGAAACCGAGATCAGGATGGAACCGGTCAAATGAGCATGTTGCTGATGAACAAACAGGAGAAAATCTGCAGATGCTGGAAATCCAAGGCAACACAATGAACTCCGCTGATTCCTCCAGCATTTTGTGTGATGTAGCAGTCTTTAATGGGCATCTCAAATCTTGTCAAAGGACAAAAGAAATTGAGAAGAAATATTTCAGTCTGCAAAGGAAGAGGCAAATCGGCTACAGGAATAAATACAGTACTCAAAATAGGCAGATGAATGGATGCAGGAGATAAAACTGCGTAGATTGTATAAACACGGGAAAATCTGCAAATGCTTGAAATCCAATTTCCTCCAGCATTTTGTGTGTGATATTGGTGATCTAATAGTCTTTAATGAGTATCTCAAATGTCAAAAGAAATTGAGAAATATTTCAGTCGGCAAAATAATGAGCAACACACATAATCATTGCTGGTGAACACAGCAGGCCAGGCAGCATCTATAGGAAGAGGTGCAGTGGATGTTTCACATCCCTGCTCTTGTACTCTCGACCTCTCGAAATGAATGCTATAAATTGCATTTGTCTTCCTCACCACCAATTCAACCTGCAAGTTAACCCTTAGGGTGTTCTGCACAAAGATTCCCAAGTCCTTTTGCATCTCTGATTTTTTGGATTTTCTCCCCATATGGAAAATAGTTTGCACATTTATTTCAACTACCAAAGTACATGACCGTGCCTTTTCTAACATTATATTTCATTTGCCACGTTCGTGCCCAGTCTCCTAATCTATCTAAGTCCTTCTGCATCCTTTTACGTCCTTCTGCACCCCCCTGTTTCCTCAACACTAACTGCCACTCCACCAATCTTTGTATCATCTGCAAACTTGGCAACAAAGACATCTATTTCATCATCTAAATCATTATATACAGCATAAAAAGAATTGGTCCCAACACCGACCCCTGCGGATCATCACTAGTTACTGGCAGTCAACCTGACAAGGATACTATACTCCCACTAGCTGCATGCCTGTTCTTATCAGATGATTTTACAACTCGTTCTTTATTAACGTTTCCCTTATCTTACCCACAATACACGTTAAATTCACTGGTCCATAGTTACAAGGGTCAGCGCAGTCACCCTTCTTACATACCAGTAAAATGTTAGCCTATTTCAAGACCTTCAGGATTTTACCAATCTTAAGAGAATTTTGAATAATTCTTGTTAGGCCTTTGTATTTTCAATCCTAGACTAGTTTAAGTACCCTTGGATAGATGTTGTCTGACACTGAGATTTATTAACTTTCAGGCTTTTCACTTTCTAAGATCTCTGAGTCACTTTAAGGAACTTTATTTTTCCCTAAATTTACAGGCGTATTGCTAAAATCTTTGCAGGTGAACACTTCAGCAAAATAAGAGTTGAGAGTATCTGCTATGTCCTTCTCTGCATAATTTAATACCCCACTGTTATTCCAAATACACTTAACTTCCTACTTGACGTTTCTTTTACAACTCAAGTATTGACAAAGTCCCTTGGGATCAATCTTATCATTATCAAGAATATCCTTCTCAACCTGTCTTTGGCAATCACAATTTCCCACTTGACTATAGCTCTCATATTTACATATGCCTTATGGTTAAACTTTATGACTATTTTTACTGTAGTCCATATATAGATGTCACCCATGTACACAAGGAACAGTGTCCTACACCCAATGCCTGCACCATCCAGCTCGCCTTTGGACTCTGGAAGGAAACCGATGTGGTCACCTTCTATTTGCTCCATGCAACACTTGGCCTGTGGGCCTGATCTCCATGATCTTCATGATCTTCAATGGCAAGAGCGTAGCAGTTTTTAAGCGAGGTTCTCAGACAGTCAGCCTGAGTCCACTAGCACTTTTTGGAAACTTTTGCCTGTACCAGAGTCTATGAATTCTTGAAGTTAAAAGTGAGACAAAGGAATCCTGGTGGTTCCCCTGTGGCAGGGAAAGTAAAAGTCAGGCAGTGTGGTAGTGACAGGAGACTCAGTACTTAGTGGGGACAGGCAGGAGATACTGTGGCAGCAAAATAAACACAAGGATGGTGTGTTGCCTCCCTGGTGCTGGAGTCCAGGGTGTAGGGGTGCAGCTGTAGGATATTGTCAAGAGGAAGGGTGAAAAGCCAGAGGTCCTATTGCAAATTGGCGCCAATGTCATTGTCAAAGACTGAGAAGAGATCCTACGTACTGAGTGTATAGAATTAGGAAAGAGGCCTCTTTCCATCTGTCACCCATGTACACAAAGATCAGTATCTTGTGGCCAGAGAACACACCATCTATCTTGCCTTTAGTCTCTGGAAGGAAACCAGTGCGGTCTGCAATAAGGTATAATTGCAGTTCCACTCAGAGCTCCTCCCCAGACCCAGGACAGCACACAATGGCAATACCGCAATTTGTGAGTGTAATCACACTTACAGCAAAATATTCTCAACCGGCCACAATTTGACAACTCCACTGGTCCTGGGATCGCTGAGATTTGCTCCCGGAATCAGGCACTGGCTCTCGCTGCTCTTCATCCTAGACCGAACTTCGTATTCTGACCGTGAACTTGGGCTCTGTCTCTGCAGGAAATAGCTGTTATTGGTTTGGCCCTGACCATATCCACAGTAAATGCATTACCTCATATCGCCACTTTCCTCCTCATTCCCAAGTACGCGAAGGACACTACCTTGTAGCCAGTGAATGGACCATCCAACTCGCCTTTAGTCTCTGGAAGGAAACCAATGCAGCCACCGACTATTCGCCAGTCAGCATGAGTCCAGCAAAAATTTTGCTAACGTTTGCCTGTACCTGATTCAATGACATAAAGACAGACATAAAGATATGGAAGGCACTGGCGTGGAGGGCTGCGAACAACATGAAGGAAATCTGGAAGTCGAACCTGACCAGAGGGCTGAAAAAGAGGATTTTCATTGCAGTTATAGAGTCCACTCTCATGTACGGATGCGAGACGTGGACACTCACTAAGACGATGCGAAAGTATCTAGATGGTTGCGATACACGAATGCTCCGGATGGCTCTTGACGTGAACTGGCCACAGCACATGATGAACTTCGAACTCTATAACAACCTACCGATGCTCACCACTAAAATCGAGGCGAGAAGACTGCAACTAGCGGGGTACTGTCTACGCCACCCCAAGCTATCTGCCAGCCTAGTCACCATATGGGAGCCCAAGCACAGGGGGATGAACCCTGGGCACCCTCCCAAGACTATGGCCAACACGCTCCGAGAAGACAGCGGCGTGGCTAGTGTAGATGAACTGAACAGACTGATGAGGGAGAGGGAGAAGTGCCCGATGCCGGCCCCCTGGGCCTGAGTTGACGTAGTAGTAGTAGTAGTGATTCAATGATTTTTTTTAAGTTATAAATGAGATTTTGAAACCCTGGTGGTTCCCTTGTGGCAGGGAAACATACACTCATGCAGTGTTTTAGTGATTGGGAACTTGATAGTTAGTGGTACAAACAGGAGATACTGTGCACACAATAGAGACTCCAGGATGCTGTGTTGTCTCCCGGGTGCTCGGGTCCAGATGTATCAGGGTGGCTGCAGGATATTCTCAAGGGGAAGAGTGAACAGCCAAAGCTCGTGGTGCATAATGGCACCAATGTCATTACCAAAAAAGGAGATGAGGTTCTAGAGACTGAGCATATAGTGACAGGAAATAGGGTGAAGAGAAGGTAATAATTTCTGGATTACTCCTGGTGCCATGGGCGAGTGTAGCTAGGAATGGGCTTATAGCATATTTGAATGAGTGACTGAGGAGATGGTGCAGGGGGCAGGGTTCACGCTCGGATCATTGGAACCTTTCACTGGTCAAGGACTGATCTGTAGAACAGGGACGGGTTGCACCTGAACTGGAGGGGAACTAATATGCTGGCTGGGAGTTTTCAGAGGGTTTAAACTAGTTTTGCAGGGGGCTGAGAAATGGAACACCAGGTCAGTAAGTGAAGGATTGGACCCGAAGGTAGATATCAGTGAAAGTATGGCCAGGCAAAATCATATTAACAGGTATTCTGAGACACATAGTTTCAATGGTGTGTATTTGAATGTCAGGAATGTTATGGATAAAGGTCAATAACATAAAACATGGATCAGTACATGGAACTACAATGTTGTGGCCATTACAGAGACTTTGTTGAGAGATGGGCAGGGCTGCATGATTAATCTACCAGGCTTTTGAGGTTTTTGAAAAGATAGAGAAGGAGGTAAAAGAGGAATGAGTTGGACTACCAGTCGGGGACAATATTACAGCTGCACTCAAGGGAGAACTAGAGGAGGGTTCAAACGTTGAGTCCATTTGGGTAGAACGCAAGAACAGGAAGGGTGCAATCTAACTAATGGGATTGTACTACAACCTAGTCAAGCCGCTTGCATCGAGTTCAAACTCATTGTCTTTCCTCTCTTTTGTCTGTATTCCTGTCTATCCTGTTTACCGAATTAGCTCTCATTGGCAACAGTATTATCTCCTGCTCACGGTCACACTGACTGCAACTCACATTTACACTATTCTGCACATCACTCACAAATCTACAGGATACTGGTTCCCCTCCAGTTCAGAAGCATATAACCATATAACAATTACAGCACGGAAACAGGCTATCTCGGCCCTTCTAGTCCGTGCCGATCCCCTACTCTCACCTAGACCCACCGACCTGCACTCGGTCCATAACCCTCCATTCCCTTCCTGTCCATATATCTATCCAACTCAACTTTAAACGACAACATCGAACCTGCCTCAACTACTTCTGCTGGAAGCTCGTTCCACACAGCTACCACTCTCTGAGTAAAGAAGTTCCCCCTCATGTTACCCCTAAACTTCTGTCCTCTAATTCTCAACTCAGAATCTATCTCTTCTGTACATGTCGCTCTACCACAGATGAAATAGCAATGATTCAAGAACTTCAATCTTGCTCCATGCCTCAGCCCCTCAGTGACATATTCATCTGAATCATCATTCTATTTTTATCCTCACCAATATGTGGCACAACGTGTAATCTCGAGATTACTGCTCTGAAAGTTGAGCTTTTTAAGTTCTGTCCTAATTCCCCCTATTCACTTTGTAGAAGTTCAACCCTCTTTTTACCATGTTTTTTTTTTTGGCATTTGATAAGGTTGCCCCTTGCAAGGCTCCTTTAGACTGTATGGAGGCATGGAATACAAGGAGACCTTCTTTGTGGATCTAGAATTGGCTTGCCCACAGAAACAAAGGGTGATTGTAAATGCTTCATATTCTCCATGGTGGTCGGTGACCCATGATTTTCCACAGGAATCGATTCTGGGACCTATCCTCTTTGAAATTTTTATAAATGACCCGGATGAATTAGTAGAATGGTGGTAAGCTTACTGATGATACCAAGGTTGGGGTTACTGTGCTTTGTCTGGAGGGCTCTCAGTGATTAAACTGGACATTTATAGGATGCAGAACTGGGCTGAGAAGTGGTAGATGGATTTTAACCAAGAGAAATGTGAAGTGGTTAATTTGGTATGTCCAATTTGAGGACAGAATATAATTTAAATGGTAAGACTCTAGGCAGTGTAGAAGATCTGAAAGATCTTGGAGTCCGTTTCGATAGGACACTGGAAACTGCAGATTGACAGTGTTGTTAAGAAGGCGTATGTTCTGCTGTCATCAACCATGGGATTGAGTCCAAGAGTTGTGAGGTCATGTTATAGCTATATAAGACCTTGGTCCGACCCCACTTGGGTGTGTTGTGATCAGTGTGGAGAGCTGTCAGAGGTTACAATGGGACATTGATAGGATGCAAATCTGGGCTGAGAAGCGGCAGATGGAGTTCAACCCAGATAAGTGTGAGGTGCTTCATTTTGGTCGCTCAAATACGATGGCTGAATATGGTATTAATGGTAAGACTCTTGGCAGTGTGGAGGAACAGAGGGTTAGGGTTGCGAGACGGTGTGGTCTGAGTCCATAGGGCACTCAAAGCTGCTACTCAGGTTGACTCTGTGGTTAAGAAGGCATATGGTGCATTGGCCTTCATCAATCCTGGGATTGAGTTTAAGAGTTGAGAGGTAATGGTGCAACTATATAGGACCTGGTCAGACCCTACATGGAGTACTGTGCTCAGTTCTGGTCACCTAACTATAGGAAGGGCGTGGAAACCATAGGAAGGGCGCAGAGGAGACTTACAAGGATGTTGTCTGAATTGGGGAGCATGCCGTATGAGAATAAGTTGAGTGAATTCTGCCCTTTCTTCTTGGAGCGATGGAGGATGAGAGGTTACTTGATAGAAGTGTACAAGATAATGAGAGGCATTGATTGTATGGATAGTCAGAGGCTTTTCCCCAGGGCTGAAATGGTTAACACGAGAGAGTTTTAAAGTGCTTGGAAGTAGGTACAAAGGAGATGTCGGGGGTATGTTTTTTTTACGCTGAGAGTGGTGAATGAGTGGAGTGGTAGAGGCGGAAACGATATGGTCTTTTAATAGACTCTGGATGGCTACATGGAGGTTAGGAGAATACAGGGCTATGGTTAAAGCCTAGGTAGTTGAAAGGTAGGGACATGTTCAGCACAGCTTTGTGGGCCGAAGGGCCTGTATTGTGCTGTATGTTTTCTATGTTTCTACCTATATTAATTTACTGGATGACCTCAACCTTGTGACATTCTGCCTAATGAGCAATGCAGCTCCCCAACCTCATTCACCTCCCTCTGGACTGTTTGAATTATCTGAATCCTGGAATATTTAGCTATCACCCCTGCCTTTCTCTCAGCTAGATCTTTGTAGTTGCTAATTTACTGTGTCACAGAATAATATTCGCTACAATTACGTCTGCCTTAACTGTACTATACCTTGCACTGAAATAAACACACTTCAGCCCCTTGGAGCCACTGTGCTCATTAACAATGCCCCATCTTGACTTCTTGATGGGGTTTCTCGACCTCGTCTCTACTTTTTGCTCAATGCTACTTACTGACCTGTACCTCTGGTTCCCACCCATCCCCTTCCTCCACACACATGCCAAATGAGAAAACTCTGCAATGCTGCAACAAAACTCCCTGGCAGAATATTAGCTCCCCTCAGTACAGGTGTAACCCATCCTCCTTACACCAGTCCCACCTATCCTGGAAAACAACGCAGTGATCTGTGTACCTGATGCCATCAGTCTCGCACCAGATTGTTAGCCATACATTTCACCTTACACCTTACAATCTCTTAGCTCAAAAGCATGTGGCCCCTGAATTAATCCTGAGATCACCACCCCAGAGTCCTACTACTTAAATTTCTACCCAACTGCCCAGATGGTATTTGCAGGACCTTCCCTCTGTTGTAAGTTCTAATAAGGAACACAACCTCTGGCTGCTCCCCCTGCCCTGGCATGATGTAGGTAACACTCATTTCAACAGATACTCTCGACTGTGTCCCCCACTCCCTCCCCGCTAAAGTATTTTGCTGCATGTCATTCCATTCCTGTATATTCATGTATTTATCTGATTGCCTCTTTGTAATGAAAATTGTTTTAACAGTCAGTCAGTGTTCTTTCTTATTTCAGCTCAGGGTATTTACATATGTGTTTGAAAACAAAGGAATTTTGAGAACATCTTTTGGTATCCTGCTTTATACAGGTATTCCTGTCATTTTGAGGACATCTTTCTCTGTGCAACAGATTGACGGTGGATATGCAATGGCAAGCATTTAAAGGTTGCATGGATGAACTACAACAATTGTTCATCCCAGTTTGGCAAAAGAATAAATCAAGGAAGGTAGTGCACCCGTGGCTGACAAGAGAAATTAGGGATAGTATCAATTCCAAAGAAGAAGCATACAAATTAGCCAGAGAAAGTGGCTCACCTGAGGACTGGGAGAAATTCAGAGTTCAGCAGAGGAGGACAAAGGGCCTGATTAGGAAGGGGAAAAAAGATTATGAGAGAAAACTGGCAGGGAACATAAAAACGGACTGTAAAAGCTTTTATAGATATGTAAAAAGGAAAAAACTGGTAAAGACAAATGTAGGTCCCCTGCAGACAGAAACAGGTTAATTGATTATGGGGAGCAAGGACATGGCAGACCAATTGAATAATTACTTTGGTTCTGTCTTCACTAAGGAGGACAAAAATAATCTTCCAGAAATAGTAGGGGACAGAGGGTCCAGTGAGATGGAGGAACTGAGCGAAATACATGTTAGTAGGGAAGTGGTGTTAGGTAAATTGAAGGGATTGAAGGCAGATAAATCCCCAGGGCCAGATGGTCTGCATCCTAGAGTGCTTAAGGAAGTAGCCCAAGAAATAGTGGATGCATTAGTGATAATTTTTCAAAACTCGTTAGATTCTGGACTAGTTCCTGAGGATTGGAGGGTGGCTAATGTAACTCCACTTTTTAAAAAAGGAGGGAGAGAGAAACCAGGGAATTTTTGACCGGTTAGCCTAACGTCGGTGGTGGGGAAACTGCTGGAGTCAGCTATCAAGGATGTGATAACAGCACATTTGGAAAGCGGTGAAATGATCGGACAAAGTCAGCATGGATTTGTGAAAGGAAAATCATGTCTGACGAATCTCATAGAATTTTTTGAGGATGTAACTAGTAGAGTGGATAGGGGAGAACCAGTGGATGTGGTATATTTGGATTTTCAAAAGGCTTTTGACAAGGTCCCACACAGGAGATTAGTGTGCAAACTTAAAGCACATGGTATTGGGGGTAAGGTATTGGTGTGGGTGGAGAATTGGTTAGCAGACAGGAAGCAAGGAGTGGGAATAAACGGGACCTTTTCAGAATGTCAGGCGGTGACTAGTGGGGTACCGCAAGGCTCAGTGCTGGGACCCCAGTTGTTTACAATATATATTAATGACTTGGATGAGGGAATTAAATGCAGCATCTCCAAGTTTGCGGATGACACGAAGCTGGGTGGCAGTGTTAGCTGTGAGGAGGATGCTAAGAGGATGCAGGGTGACTTGGATAGGTTGGGTGAGTGGGCAAATTCATGGCAGATGCAATTTAATGTGGATAAATGTGAAGTTGTCCACTTTGGTGGCAAAAATGGGAAAACAGATTATTATCTGAATGGTGGCCGATTAGGAAAAGGGGAGGTGCAACGAGACCTGGGTGTCATTATACACCAGTCATTGAAAGTGGGCATGAAGGTACAGCAGGCGGTGAAAAAGGCGAATGGTATGCTGGCATTTATAGCGAGAGGATTCGAGTACAGGAGTAGGGAGGTACTACTGCAGTTGTACAAGGCCTTGGTGAGACCACACCTGGAGTATTGTGTGCAGTTTTGGTCCCCTAATCTGAGGAAAGACATCCTTGCCATAGAGGGAGTACAAAGAAGGTTCACCAGATTGATTCCTGGGATGGCAGGACTTTCATATGAAGAAATACTGGATGAACTGGGCTTGCACTCGTTGGAATTTAGAAGATTGAGGGGGGATCTGATTGAAACGTATAAGATCCTAAAAGGATTGGACAGGCTAGATGCAGGAAGATTGTTCCCGATGTTGGGGAAGTCCAGAACGAGGGGCCACAGTTTGAGGATAGAGGGGAAGCCTTTTAGGACCGAGATTAGGAAAAACTTCTTCACACAGAGAGTGGTGAATCTGTGGAATTCTCTGCCACAGGAAACAGTTGAGGCCAGTTCATTGGCTATATTTAAGAGGGAGTTAGATATGGCCCTTGTGGCTACGGGGTCAGGGGGTATGGAGGGAAGGCTGGGGCGGGGTTCCGAGTTGGATGATCAGCCATGATCATAAGAAATGGCGGTGCAGGCTGAAGGGCCGAATGGCCTACTCCTGCACGTATTTTCTATGTTTCTATGTTTCTATATCTATCCTGTACCTTGTGAAATAATCCCAGAAACTTCAGCCATCTCTTCACTGCTCTAATCACTGCCAAGATCGTTCTCCAGTGTCCTCTGGGCAAGGTCCTCTCTCTGCCTCTGTAAATCTCTTTATTGCATATTTGTGAGTTATGCTTCACCCTCTCAAATTGCCACACGAATTCAATCATATTATGGTCACAGCCTCGTAAGGGTTCGGTTACTTTAAGTTCCCTTATGATATCGGGGCTGTTACGTATCATCCAATCTAAAGATAGATTTTCCCTGAGATTTTCAATCACAAACTGCTCTAAAAAGCCATCTCGTAGGTATTGAACAAATTCCCTTTCTTGTAATTCAACACCAACCTGATTTTCCCAGTCCCCTTCCATACTGAAGTTACCCATTAAAATTGTGGCATTACCCTTCTTTTCAGAATCAGAATCAGGTTTATTATCACCCGCATGTGACATGAAATTTGTTAACTTAGCAGCAGCAGTTCAATGCGATACATAAGAAAGAAGAAGAAAAAAACTGAATAATTAAGTAAATCAATTACAGTGTACGAATATTGAATAGATTAAAATCATGCAAAAAACAGAAATAATATATATTAAAAAAGTGAGGTGGTGTCCAAGTGTTCAATCTCCATTTAGGAATCAGATTGCAGACGGGAGGAAGCTATTCCTGAATCGCTGAATGTGTGCCTTTCGGCTTCTGTACATCCAACCTGATGGTAACAGTGAGAAAATGGCACGCACTGCATGCTGAGTTCCTTTATAATGGACGCTGCCTTTCTGAGACGCCGATCCTTGGAATATCCTGGGTAGTTTATGGCTAGTACCCAAGATGGATCTATCTAAATTTACAACCCTCTGTGACTGGTTCGGAAGTTGATGAAAAAAAAATCTTGAGAGGCAAGATTTATGAACATTTGGTGAGGCATAATATGATTAGGAATAGTCAGCATGGCTTTGTCAAAAGCAGGTTGTGCCTTACGAGACTGATTGAATTTGTTGAGGATGTGATGAAACACATCGATGAGGGGAGAGCAGTAGCTGTAGTGTATATGGATTTCAGTAAGGTATTGGACAAGTTACCCCATATAAGGCTTATTGAGAAGGTAAGTAGGATCCAAGGGGACATTGCTTGTGGAAAGCATAGACAGGGTGCAGAGGATATTTACAAGGATATTTCCTGGATTTAGGATTACTCCTTATGAAAGCAGGTGAATCAACTTGGCCTTTTCTCCTTGGAGCGATGGAGGATGAGAGGTGACCTGACAGAGGTGAATAAGATGTTGAGAGGCATTGATTGTGCGGATAGTCAGAGGCTTTTTTTTCCCAGGGCCAAAGTGGCTGACCTGAGATGGAACAGTTTTAAAGTGCTTGGAAGTAGGTACAGAAGAGACGTCGGGGTAAGTGTTTTTGCACAGAGAGTGGTGAAAGCGTGGAAAGGGCTGCCTGCAATGGTGGTGGAGGCAGTTACAATGGGGTATTTTAAGAGACTCCTGGATAGGTACATGGAGCTTAGATAATTTCTATAGTAAGGACATGTGAGGCACAGCTTTGTAGGCCGAAGGGTCTGTATTGTGCTGTAGGCTTTTTAACTTCTTTCTATCAGGTGCAGTAGTGCACCCATTCCCCCCGCCCCCACCACTTGCAAGACGGTGATGTAGCCTGTCAGAATGTTCTCCACGGTACATCTATAGAAGTATTTGAGTGTATTTGTTGACATACCAAATCTCTTCAATTTTTTAATAAAGCATAGCTGCTGTCTTGCCTGCTTTATAACTGCATCGATATGTTGGGACGAGGTTAGATCCTCAGAGATCTTGACATCCATGAACTTTAAACTGCTCACGCTCTTAACTTCTGATACCTCTGTGAGGATTGGTATGTGGTCCTTCATCTCTTTCTGAAGTAGCGTCCACAATCAGCTCTTTTATCCTACTGACATTGAGTGCCGCGTTGTGCAGTGAAGCTACTTCACTAGTTGGCATTCCTTATACCTGTATGCCCTCTCGTTACCACCTGAGATTCTATCAAACATGGTTGTATCATCAACAAATTTATAGATGGTATTTGAGCTATGCCTCGTCACACAGTCGTGGGTATAGAGAGAGTGGAGCAGTGGACAAAGAACACACTCTTGAGGTTCACCAGTGTCGATTGTCGAGCATGAGGAGATGTTATCACCAATCCGCACAGATTGTGGTCTTCCGGTTAGGGAAAGGAGGATCCAATTGCAGAGGGAGGTACAGGGGCCAATGTTCTGCAACTTCTCAATCAGGATTCTGGGAATGATGGTATTAACTGCTGAGCAATAGTTGATGAACAGCATCCTGACATCGGTGTTTGTGTTCTCCAGGTGGGCTAAAGCTGTGTGAAGAACCATTGAGATTGTATCTGCCGTTGAACTATTGTGGCGATAGTCAAATTGCAAAGTGTCCAGATCATTGCTGAGGCAGAACTTCAGTCTAGTCATGACCAATTTCTCGAAGTATTTCATCACTGTATATGTTCGTGCTACCAGGCGATAGTCATTAAGGCAGATCACATTATTCTTCTTAGGCACTGGCATAGTTGTTGCCTTTTAGAAACAACTGGGAACTTCTGCCCGTAGCAATGGGAGGTTGAAAATGTCCTTGAATACTGCCACCAGGTGGTTGGCACAGGTTTTCAGAACATTTCCAGGCTCTCCATCGGGACCCTCCACCTTCAGCGGGCTCACCCTCTTTAAAAACAGCTTAACATCGGACTCAGAGACAGAGATCACTGGGTCATCAGGTGCAGCAGGCAACTTCACAGCTGTAGTTATATTCTCCTTTTCAATGCGGGCGAGTTCATCTGGTAGTGAAGCTCTTAGCTTTCACTTTGTATGAAGTCATGTCTGGCAAACACTGCCAGAGTTACCATACATCCAATGTCACCTCCAAACTCATTCAAAATTGTTTCTTCGCCCTTGATATACCCCGCCGCAAACCATACCTGGTTTTCTGATGCAGGCCTTGATCGCCAGAGTTGTATGCCATAGATCTAGCCTTCAGCAGACGACGTACCTCCTGGTTCATCCACGGCTTTTCGTTTGGGAATGTAAGTACATGACTTTACAATCTCAACCCCACATTTTGGCTACTATAAGGAGACCTATTTTCGACGACCAGTTTTTACCCTTTGCAATTTCTTAAATCCGCCCACAAAGATTCAACATTCTCTGACCCTATGTCACCTCTATCTAAAGATGTAATTCCATCTTTTACTAGAGGAGCCACATCACCGCCTGTGCCACCCTTCCTATATTTTGATACAAAGTATATCATTTGATGTTACACTCTCAACTATGGCCTTCTTTCAGCCATGACTCAGTGATGCCCACAACACCAAACTGACCAGTCTCTAATTGTGCCATGAGTTCATTCACATTATACCAAGTGCTACGCACATTTAAATACATCACCTTCAGTCCTGAATTATTTGTCCTTTTAAATGTTGTTCCTGTGGTACAATTTAACTCTTTGCTCTGTTTGGATTTGTACCCAATCATTACTTGTTCTTCTTTACATTCATGTTATACTCATCATCTACTTGTAAACCTGTTGGGTTACGCTCAGCTCTGTCATAATGGTTCCCAGTATATGGAACAAATCGTAGAACAGTACAGCACAGGAACAGACTGTTTGGCCCATAATATCATGTCAAACCATCTGAAAAGTAAATCAGTAAACCCCCAAAAACTAATCTTTCTGACCAACACAAAGTCCACCTCACCCCATCCTCCTCATATCAATGTACCTATCTCAACATCCCGTAAAAGCCCCTGATGTATTTAACTCCACCACCATAATTGGCATCCGGCACTCTCTGAGTTAAAAAAAAAAGCATCTCCCTCACATCTCATCACCTCTCATCTTCAATGTATTAGACACTTTACCCTACGATAAAGACACCCCATGTCTAGTCGATCCGTCTCTGACATATAGTTATAAATCTCTATCTGATCTCCCCTCAGCCTCTGCTACTCCAAAGAAAACTACCAAGTTCATCAGACCACTTATGTTAGCACATGCCCTGTAAACCAGACAGCATCCTAGTAAACTTCTGCTCCTTCTCCAATGCTCAATTCTCAAAATGGGTGAACTAGAACTATATTCGATAGTTCAAATGTGGCCTCAGTGGAGTCCTTTTACAGCTGAAACATCACTTCTTGAATTGAGCTCAGTAACTCAGCTAATAAAAGCAAGCATTTGATAAGCATTCTTAACCACAGATTGACCCGTGTAGTCACTTTCCAGGAGCTGTGAACTTGGACGTCAATCCTCTCTGTTCAGCAACACTGTTAAGGGTCTTCTCCTTAGCATTTAACTATTTGCTTTTGGTCTACCAAGTTGCAGCCCCTCACATTTATCCGTGTTCAGCTTGATCTGCCATTTCTCTGTCCTTAGCTGTGAATAATCTATATTACGCTGTATTCATTGCCAGTCTTCTTCATTATACACAACTGCACCACTATTGGTATAATTCACAAACTAACTAAAGCACCCATCTACATTTTGATTTCGGTCATCTTCATTTCATGGTAAAATTTTTTAAATTAATTATTATTGAAAATCAACAACAAATACATTAAAGTAATCAAGTGAACATGTCAATACGTACAATAAGAATTAAGTTAACAAATAAGTGATTAACAAAGCTAAACAATATATCAATAATAATAAGAAAAAAAATGTTAAAACTATTTTTTGGGAAAAGGAAAGGAGGAAAACAGAACCTCTACTAACTAAAAAAAAACTACTAAAAACAAACAAACAAACATTGGGAGCAGAACCCCAGAGCTATACACCATACAAGCTTCCATAAAAGAAAAACATCAATCCGCCAACCAAATCCATTTAAACAAGAATCTGAAGGGTCCATCAAAAGAACCCCACCTTTTCTCAAAGACAAATCGAGGATCAAAAGTCAGTTTCCAGGAGCTGTGACTTCTGATTTTCTCCAAACTAAGACATAACATCACCTGAGAGAACCATTGTATCAAAGTGGGGGCAGAGGCATCTTTCCATTTCAATAAAACAGCCCTTCTGGCCAATAATCTGACAAATGCAATTACGTAGAAATACCATAAATATATTGAGGGATTATACCGAACAAAACTGTCAATTTATTAGGTTGTTGGTTAATTTTTGAAACTTTAGAAATTGTAGAGAAAATACATTTCCAAAACTGTTTCAATACAGAACACGACCAAAACATATGTGTCAATGTAGTGGTCTCAGGTTTACATCTATCCCACTGACTTTCAACATTAGGAAATATTTTTGACAGTCTCTCCTTTGTCAAATAGTAACAATGTACAATTTTAAATAGAATTAGAGAGTGACTGGCATAAATCGAAGAAGATTTAACAAACTTCATAATTCGCAACCAATCCTCTGTTATCAAGGTCATGTTAAGTTGTCTTTCCCAATCTTGCTTAATCTTAAGTAAAGGATAATTGTACTGTTGTAATAGTAAATTATAAGTTTTCTCAATAAAACCTTTCACTAAAGGTTTCATTTTTAAAATAATGTCTAACCGGTCAGAATCTTGTATATATGGAAAATTACTTAAAGATTTTTGTATGAAATGTCTGACCTGAAGATATTGCAAGAAATGTGAGTACGAGAGAGAATATTTAGTTGCTAACTACTCAAAAGACATCAATTGGCTTTCTTGGAACAGATCCATGAAGGAATAGACCCCTTTATTCCTCCAAAGAGAAAAGGTAGGATCACTAAGTGAAGGTTTAAATAAATACTTTTGATAAATTAAACTAAGAAGGTTAAATTTTTTAAGATTATAAAAATTACGAAACTGGTACCAAATTCGTAATGACTGCTTAATCACAGGATATAAGTTTAGAATAGAAATTTTTGCTAATTTTACAGGTAAAGAAGCTCCTAATGACGAAGTTAAGTAAAATTGTTCACAGCTTTCAATTCCAAATCAACCCAAGGTGGTCCTTCATTTTTATCAGTCCAATATAACCAAGAGCATACATAACATATTGTTGTTCGTCCATCGTTGACGTCGAAGATGACCTCGACACCATAATGATGGTGTCGAGACTAGCGCGTGATTTGGATTTAAGCGAGGGAGAGTTGCGCAGCGTCAGCCAGACTCTCTCTTCCCAATTCCCATCTGGATCCAGTGGCAAGACAGAGTCTAGACGGCTGGAGATGGAACTAGGCGCAGTGTGACCAGGACGTCTTCTGTGTCTCGTACTGCTCTACACGTTCCACAACGCTTGCAGAGACCGCCTTCTTGACCATTGGACCTTCCATTGGTCTCGTCCGTTCAATCCGCCGGAGTCTGTCTTCACATGCTGGGATAGACAACTCCCTAGCTCACCGAGGGTTTGAGACCCGTCGGCTACCCTCACCTGGTTTAGCCGGCTTGCCGAAGCCGTTGCCTGGGGTGTGGCCGCTGTCGCATGCAAACAGCTACGGGGAGCCACAGGTGAGAGCTGAGTGCCAGGTGGGGACCAAAGGTGGACTAACTGCCCTGAAAAGGACGCGACATGTTCCCCTACCAGAGGGGCTACCCCTCTCTGACACTCCATATACCCCACACATAATATATATTAACAGCCCAATAATACATTCTTAAATTAGGCAGAGCAAGACTTCCATCCTTTTTTAAATTTTTATAAATGATATTTTCCAATTCTTGGTCTTTTATTATTCCAAACAAAAGATGAAATGATAGAATCAGCCTGATATAAAAACTCCTTAGTTAGAAAAAAGGAATATTTTGAAATACATATGAAAATTGGGTAAAATCACCATTTTAACTGCATGAATTCGGCCAGCTAACGAAAGTGTAAGTGCATTCCATCTACAAAATAATTGCTTCATAACATCCTCTAAGGCAACCAAATTAGCTCTATAAAGGTCTCCGTAATTTTTAGTGATGATAATACCTAAATATTTAAAAGAGTCCGTGACGTTACAAGGAATGTCATCATATATAGAAGCAGAATCATTTAGAGGAAATAATTCACTTTTATAAAAACAATGAATATCAATCGAGACAGGTTATATAAAAACAACCAAACATTTATTAAACACGGATAAACAATAAAAAAACAAACAAACACCTTAACCAGAAGTTAACCGCTATGTGGCTGTTCAACAAATCGTCACTCGGTACTGATTCTTAAAGCGACAAATGCGAAAACAGTTCTTAAAGCGGTAAATTCAAACACAGTTCTTCGAACAGTAAATTTTAAAGTCCAAGAGATTTATACAGTCAATTAGGAGAGACTTTCATGAAGTAACGAATTCCTCGAAGACATGGCGTCACTGCCACTCCCAGATGGAAACTGCCTTTTCCACAGGTTTCACGGCGACGGAAATAAAACGATTTTAAAGGCACTGACCTTCCTCCGCAGAAGAACCTTGCACAGCCTTCCTGCCACTTTCAGCAGAGTCTATCTCATGCAGATTACTCCTTCTTGAACGAATTCTGTAATGGTTGATTCTTTCCAAACCCGTCGAACGTTTCCTTCAGGGTCCCATCTTCACTCTCCAATGTTACTGAAAAGATACATTAATAAACCTAGCAGCGATTGTCATACTGCTGGCTCAGACTTCTGTACCTTATGTTAGAACATAAAACTCTGTTTAAAATCAAAACTCCGTCATAATGCAAATACACAGCGGAGCGGAGTACCTCATTAACGGTCAAACTGGAAAAACTAACAGCGTCATCAGAGGTCTTCCCTTTTATACTCGTGGTGAACATGAGGTCCTCACGTGACCTCACATCGGCGGGAAAACTACATCAGCTGACCTCCAAAAGACAATTCCATCATTCTCACAGGATCTCCTTGAGGTATGTAACACCTCCCTCCATAAAGAAATGGGTCTCTTAAAGAGCAAAATTTTGACAAATAACAATTTACACAAAAAAATAGAAAGGTATAAAATTTACAACATACACAATATATAGTCTTACCTTTCAACACTTTACAAACTAATATACTGTAGGAGTGTTAGGAATGTTAAAATATCACTCCATAAAAAAACTTTTCATTGTACATTTAACATCTAGATAGACAATCAGCGATCACATTATCTTTACCCTTAATATGAGTAATCAAAATATTGTACTCCTGTAACATTAAACTCCAATTTAGTAATCTTCTATTTTTGTTTTTCATCTTATCAAAAACACCAATGGATTATGATTGGTATAAACTGTGAGTGGTTTATGAGTAGTACTAACATACACTTAAAAATGTTGTAAAGCCAAAACAAGAGATAATAATTTTTTTTTCTATTGTTGAATAATTTCTTTGATGGGCATTAAATTTCTTAGAAAAATAAGCTACTGGACGATCAACTTCTTTCACCATCATCTCTTTGAAGTAACACTGCTCCTGCAGCTTCATCACTAGCATCTATAGCTAACGAAAATGGTTTTTCAAAGTCAGGAAATTTAAGTACAGGTTGACTACATATTATAGTTTCAATTTATCAAATGCCTCCTGACAAGCTTCTGTCCAAACAAACTTTTCATTTTTCTTCAAGAGATTAGTTAATGGAAGAGTAATGTTTGCAAAATTCTTACAAAATTTTCTGTAATATCCTACCATATTCAACAATCTTCTGAGAGTTTTTCTACTAGTTGGAGTGGGTACTTCTAAAATTGCCTGAACTTTCGTCTCAACAGGTGCTAATTTTCCCTGACCCACAACATAACCAAGGTAGGTGACTGTGGCATGGCCAAATTCACTTTTAGCTAAGCTAAGAGTTAAGTTAGCTTTTGAAAGTCTCTCAAATAGTTTCTCCACTGCAGTAGTATGGGCTTTCCACGTATTATTTCCTAACTAAATCATCAATATAGGCATCTGTATCTCTTAATCCCTGAATCACGCTATTAATCATCCTCTGAAAAGTACCTGGTATTTTTTTGGCATTCTTCATCCCAAATGGAAGAACATTATATTCTTATGTTACGTACCCCATAACTGTGTTGCCAAACCAGCAGAAATGGACCACTTAGTTGGAGTCTGGATTACTGGAACAAAGAAAGTTTTATTAAAGAAATAAGTAACACAGTACTCTAAATGTAAGGATATAAATGCAACGGGTTAGCAATGATAAAACACACGTGTACACAGAACTAGGATAATAGGAATCAATCAAGCTCTTTCGTAGTCTAGGGGTAAAATGATCAGTCTCAAGTGACGCAGAGTTCAGTTCAGCTCAGTACAGTTCGCAGCAATTGCTGTTGTGCCATTGGAGGGAGAGAGTGAGAGCGAATGATGATATGCAAACCGAATTCAGACAGACCTTGATGTTCCTGCACAGTTAGCTTTCGGGCGAGCCCTATTTTTAATGTCTTCTGAGGTCACCGACTGTGACCCCTCCGTTCCGGATATGTTCGTTCTTCCGCGGTGAACCCGGCACCCAGGCAAGGGCGGACACACACACCAGGTTCCTGCCGATCATACCTTTTCACCCTGTGCGTTCTATGGTCGGTCCCACGACGAGACCTCCAAAACACCCAGCAACTTGTGGGGGCACACCGCACTTCCAGGGTCTCATTATCTGGTGATCTCGTGGTGTCCCTTGCCTTAGCGAACCTGTTCCTTTTATTCCCCTGCTGGGGTATCGCCTGTCCATCAAACTTCAAACAGTTCAGGTTCACAGCAACCGGTCTGACAATACTCGGAACTGTGTCTGTTTTCGTTAATCTCTCTCATCTCTCATTAACATTTCCGAATGCTGCTCCATTGTCTCACTTATCTCTCTCATTAGCATCAATCTTCTAATAACTTGGTCTTTCGACACACCCCTATCCTTCAAAGGATTTTTACCGGGGTAAAAATTATAGGCATGAATACATTATTAGATACACACAAATATACATTGGTCATCAGCTATTTGGCTAATACAGAGAACTTTAAGTTGTCAACACCTTGACAGACAGTCAGCAATCACATTTTCTGTTCCTTTTATATGTTTTATTTTAGTAATCCTCTAAGACCAGGCTCCAATTTAGCAAACTTCATAGTGGCCAAAAACACTAATGAGTTGTGATCAGTGTAACTTCTCGGTGGTTTTCGTCCCGGACAAAGATAACAAGGGTCGTCCCACATCAAATTAGCATTCTTTGGCAAGAGCTTAGTAAGCGGGAGGGTAATATCTGCAAAGTTTTTTTTTGCAAAACTTCCGATAGTACCCCACCATCTCCAATAACCTTCTCAGGGCTCTCTTGTCTGTCGGGGTGGGGACTTCAGAGATAGCCCGCACCTTAGCCTGCATCAGTGCCAGTTGCCCCTGTCTTCCCACCAATCCAGGATAAGTGATCTTTCCGTGGCTGAATTCACTTTTTGCGAGGTTCACTGTCAGGCTGGCTTCAAACAGCTTTTTAAACAGCCCCTCTCACGTGTCACTCCAGACAACTACATCGCCAATATACGCTTCTGCGTTCTTTAGCACTTTTGACACTGAATTAATCGTCCTATAGGGGTGTTGCTCACTAGGCTGACCTGATGTGACAACACCATCGGGAGTTAAGGGAGAGACCTTATCAGCAAAGCTGGCCAAAACAATAGACTTCTCCCATCTGGTCAGCACCATGCTCATCTTTTCAAAATGGGTTTTCCCCTTATCAGGTGGCACCCTAGCCTCATTAATTTTCATGATAACACCGACTAGGTCTGTTCGCCTATCGTGGCGAGCTGTCAGCATATCAAAACCTGTAACTGTGTTAGCTCACGTCTACAATAGTCAATAGTATCCTTCCTCCTGTGCGGCCAGTAAAACTCTTTCATAATTCTGTCGACTGTCTTCCTCACCCCAAAATGTCCACCGAGGGGTATCTTGTGGGCTGGGTTAAAAATCTCGCCCCTATAAATTTTCGGCACCTCATTTCGGTTCCTCATCTGCGGGCATGGTACTTGGTCTCCATTTCCTCCTTAGTACTCTCTCCTTCACATAATAGCCCACAGACTCCCCTTTTAATTCTGCTTCAGAGAGAGCTGTCTCCGTCAAAACCATCAGCTCCGCGTCTCGCTCCTGTGCCAGTACAAATTCCTTCCTTGCTAACCCCTCCTGGTACAAGGCTGGTAAAAACGTCTCAGCTAAATCTATATTAGCTTCGGCAGCCTTTCTGGACATGCGCCGAGTCACTGCGCAAACAGGATAAACCTGTGAGTCCATGGGCGGGGCCTCAATGCTGGCAGGCTGGCTTGTCAGTTTTACTGCTGGGTACACCTCTCCGCTGGCGAGGTCATTACCGAGTAAGACCTCCACATCTTCCATCGGTAGTTCGGGCCTCACCCCGATCGTGACCGGTCCGGAGACCAAGTCGCTTTCTAGGTGTATCTGGTGCAAAGGTACTGCTTCAGTCCCTTTTCCAATGCCTTTTATCACCCTGACCTCACTAGTCTGGGTCTCTGAACTAAAGTCTAACACACTCTTTAATATCAATGACTGACAAGCTCCAGTGTCTCTCCAGATCCGTACTGGAACTGGGTATAACCCCTCCTTCACCGACACCAATCCGGCCGAGATAAACTTCTCGCGCCCTTCCTGAACTTTATCAGACCTCTTCTTCCCTAGCGGTCTGTTTACAAGCTCAATACAGCCAGTCGGAACCGTCGTTTTCCCTTTCCCCATCTCCTTCTTTGGGGCAAAGCACCTGGACGCAAAGTGTCCGACTTTCCCACCACTATAGCATACGACCCCAGGAGACTTCCTACCACACTGCTCACGGTCTACCTTATCCTTCTCACTAGTCCCCGGCTTACTTTCTGACTTTTCTGGTGGACTTTCTCCACCGTCCTGACTACCCTTCTGGTAGCCTTTACTTGGGGTAAATTTTGTTTCATGTGTCAACGCGTACTCATCCGCTAACTTAGCAGTTGCGGCTAAGGTGTCTGCCTCTTTCCCATCTAGGTAGGGTCTCATACATTCAGGAACACAACCTTTAAACTGCTCACGCAGGATTAGCTGTAGCAGTCTGCCATAATCCCCATTGACCCCCTTCGAGGCGCACCAACGCTCACAATACATCTGCATCTCATGGGCAAACTCTAAATACGTGCGGCCCCATTGCTTCCTCGCATCCCGGAACCTCTACCGGTGTGCCTCCGGGATCAACTCATAAATCCTGAGTATGGCCTCCTTCACCACATCATACCACTGGGCACCTTCTGCGGACAAAGCCGAGTAAGCTTGTTAGGCTTTTCCTTTAAGTACACTCTGAAGCAAAACAGCCCACTTATCCCTCGGCCAGTCCTGACTTGCAGCAACTCCTTCAAAATGGAGAAAGTACCGATCAACATCGGTCTCCTCAAATGGGGGAACCAGCCTAAACTCCTGGGTTGCCCTGAACCCTCCACCTTGGTTCGGCATGGGCCCCAGCGCTGCCGTCATCTTTAACTTCTCCATCTCAAATTCCCTTTCCCTGTTTCTCTCTCGCTTCTCGTTCTAACTGCTTGTCCCTCTCTTCTCGCTCCAACTGTTTTACCCAGAACTCGTGCTCGAGTCTCAATTTTTCAATCTGCAGCTGTACTGCTTCTGCACCAGGTTTTCCCATAGATACCACCTCCAGCTCCCCTTGGGGAAACACACTTTTAGATACATAATGCTCTATGATAGCTCTGTGCATCTCCACTCTCCTCATTGTCGACTTCCCCTTAAAAAAATTCAACCATTTGGCCACAGCTGCCAATTCTGATTTCCTGGCATCCTCTAATGCCTCCAAGGTCGGTGCCTTTAGAAATTCCTCAATCTCCATTTCTGCTGTTTGCCCTTTCTTTCTTTCGGGAATTTTAACCCAATCAATTTACCTTGTCCCAAATTTAGCATTCAAAATCGCGGACGAGAACCCCACTTATGTTACGTACCCCGTAACTGGATTGCCAAACCAGCAGAAATGGACCACTTAGTTGGAGACTGGATTACTGGAACTAAGAAAGTTTTATTAAAGAAATAAGTAACACAGTACTCTAAACGTAAGGATATAAATGCAACGGGTTAGCAATGATAAAACACACATGTACACAGAACAAGGATAATAGGAATCAATCAAGCTCTATCGCAGTCTGGGGGAAAATGATCAGTCTCAAGTGACGCAGAGTTCAGTTCAGCTCAGTACAGTTCGCAGCAATCGCTGTTGGGGGGGAGGGAGAGAGAGAGAGAGAGAGAGAGGGAGGGAGGGAGGGAGGGAGGGAGGGAGAGAGAGAGAGAGAGAGAGAGAGAGAAAGAAAGAAAGAAAGAAAGAAAGAATGAGAATGATGATATGCAAATCGAATTCAGACAGACCTTGATGTTCCTCCACAGTTAGCTTTCGGGCGAGTCCTTTTTTTAATGTCTTTTGAGGTCACCGACTGTGACCCCTCTGTTCCGGATATGTTCATACTTCCGTGGTGAACCCGGCACCCAGGCCAGGGTGGACATACACACACCAGGTTCCCGCTGATCGTACCTTTTCACCCTGTGCGTCTATGGTCTGTCCCGTGAGCAGTCATCCAAAACTCCCACCAACTTGTGGGGGGGGCACACCGCACTTCCAGGGTCTCGTTATCTCGTGATCTCGTGGTGTCCCTTGCCTTAGCGAACCTGTTCCTTTTATTCCCCTGCTTGGGTATTGCCTGTCCATCAAACTTCAAACAGTTCAGGTTCAAAACAACCGGTCTGACAGTACTCGGAACTGTGTCTCTTTTCGTTAATCTCTCTCGTCTCTCATTAACATTTCCGAATGCTGCTCCATTGTCTCACTTATCTCTCTCATTAGAATCAATCTTCTGATAACTTGGTCTTTCTTCACACATATAATCCAGATGGGGTTACAAATGCAGATAACTCTCTACCTCTATCTGTCAAAAGAATACATGAATAACCTTGTAACAAATCAATCTTTGTAAGGAATTTGGCTTGTCCAACTTTATCCACACAATCATCTACCGTAGGGATTGGATATGCTTCAGTTTTTGTCACAGCATTCACCTTCCTGTAATCCTTACAAAACCTAATACTATTGTCTGGCTTGGGCACCATAACAAACGGTGAACTCCAATTCGAATTAGAATGTCTCATCATATCATTTTCTAACATATACCTAATTTCTTGTTCAGCAAGTTCACATTATTCCCTGTTCATTCGATATGGATGTTGTTTTATGGGTTTTGCGTCTCTAACATCTACATCATGTGTAGCTACGGTGGTTCTTCTAGGAACGTCTGGAAATAAATCTCTATATTTAAAAATTAACAGTTTCATCTGCTCTCTCTGCTCTGGCTGTAAATGAGCTAATTGTTCATCAATATTTTCTAGAACTTTTGAATTTGGTAACCTGGCTGAAATAATGTTGGGTTTAAAATGAGTTTCAGATGAATCATCCATTAAGGTTTTATCAAGATCAGACTCATTATTGACCACGACAGTCATAGTAGCAGCTTCCCTCTCATAATACGGTATTATCATATTTATATGACACAGCTGTGTTGTCTTTCTATGATCTGGGGTTTTTACCACGTAATCCACATCATTCACCTTAGATTTAATCTCATAAGGACCACAAAATTTAGCTTGTAATGAGTTTGTTTGCACCGGGAAAAGAACTAACACCTTATCTCCAGGCTTAAATAACCTCATCCTAGCTTCCCTATCATACCAAGTCTTCATCTTCTCTTGAGCCAATTTTAAATTTTCCTTTGCCAAGCTACAAGCTTTATATAATCTTTCTTTAAATTTTAAAACATAATCTAGCAAATTAGTGTGTACTTCTTTATTAATCCACTATTCCTTCAACAAAGCCAAAGGTCCTCGAACTCTATGCCAAAACACAAGTTCAAAAGCACTAAAACCTAATGATTCCTCTACTGCCTCTCGTACTGCAAAAAGTAGTAAATGTATACCTTCATCCCAGTCCTTTTCATTTTCCACACAATATGTTCTAATCATAGTTTTTCATGTAGAATGAAATCTCTCCAGGGCTCCTTGCGATTCTGGATGATAGGCTGATGAAATAATCTGTTTTGCTTCCAGTTTATAAACTATCTGCTGAAACAATCCAGATATAAAATTACTACCTTGATCCGATTGTATTTCCTTAGGCAACCCAAAATAAGTAAAGAATTTTATAAGAGCCTTTGTCACAGTTTTGGCTGTTATATTCCTAAGAGGTCATGCATCTGGAAACCTAGATGCTGTGCACATAATAGTTAACAAATATTGATGTCCAGTTTTAGTCTTTGGCAAAGGACCTACACAGTCTACAATGATTTTTCAGAACGGCTCACCAAATGCTGGAATTGGATGTGCTGGGGCCACTGGAGTAACTTGATTAGGTTTACTCACAATTTGACACGTATGAGACGTTCTACAAAATGTCGCCACATCTTTTCTTAAACTAGGCCAATAAAAATGTTTAGAAACCTTGTTCATAGTTTTCTTTACACCTAAATGACCACCCAAAGGAATACTATGAGCCATAATTAAAATCTCATTTCGATAAATTTTAGGAACTACTACCTGATGATTAACTTTCCATTCCTCACTAGCAGGAATTGTAGGTGATCTCTACTTTCTCATTAATACTCCCTTTTCAAAATAATATCCTACTGGCACTTTTTCAATTTCACTATCTGGAAGAGCTTGTTCTTTTAATTTGCCTATCTCAGGATCTCTACCCTGCTCTGCTATCATCTCCTTCCACAATAAAGACAAATCTTCATGGTCAGACTTACTACCAAAGTCCTGATCAAATAATGTAGGTAAGAAAGTTTCTGATACATCCTCAAAATTCGAATCTTGAATTGAACAGTTGTGGGTAACAACCTCATCCTGTATATTGGTCTTTTTAGCTTTAGCTCTTGTTACAACACATGAAGAATCTGTGTTAGAATCCCTCGGTCGTTCCTCAGAATTTGGATTTACTGTCAAATGCACTTCAGGAAAAACTTGTCCACCTGCTAAGTCGTTCTCTAACAAAAGAGAAACATCATTCACAGGTAAACTGGATTGCAGTCCTACTTTAACAACCCCTGTAACTAATCCTGACCTTAAATTTATTCTATGTAAATGCACTGGTATAAGGGAACTCCCAACTCCTCTTATATAATTTACCTCACCAATGTCAGACTCATCACTAAACTTTAGCGCACTGTCTAATATTAGTGATTAAGCAGCTCCAGTGTCTCTAAGTATTCTTATTAGTACTGAATTGGATCCTTCTTTCAAGGATACAAACCCTTCTGTTATAAAAACTTCATATCCCTTCTTAACTTGGTCAGACTCTGACACATCTTCATTAGTATTTTCTGAATCCTGTGAATTTACAGATGTTTCAATATGCTGCACACAAGAATCTAGGATGGCTTATTTCTCTTTTTTTTAATCTGGTTTTCCTTGCCTCTCTGTGCTATTTTTCCTTTTAAAAATTCTACCTGGAGAAAATTTATTCTTATGAATTAAAGCATGCTCATCAGCTAATTTAGCAGTCTCCTGCAATGCAGAAGTGTCTCTTTCATTTAAGTATGTTCTCCCTTCAACAGGAATGCTTCTTTTAAATTCCTCCAGTAAAATCAACTCTTTTAATTTATTATACTCCCTATTCACATTTTTAGAGGAAACCCATCTCTCAAAACACACAGATTTCTCATAGGCAAATTCCACATAAGTTTTTTCCACAGATTTCTTCAAATGTCTGAATCTTTCTCTACATGCTTCCAGAACCAACTCATATGCCTTTAATATTAGCTGTTTAACAATATCATAATCCAGTGCTTGATCAGCATTTAAAGCTGTATAAACTTGTTGTGCCTTGCCTTTAATTATACTTTGTAATATCACTGGCCATGGCTCTTTCGGCCACCCTAAACTCAGAGCACAATTTCGAAATGCTGGAAATATTTGTCCACTTCAGCTTCATTAAATGGAAGAGCCAAAATAACCTCACGACTAGCAATAAACTGCTTATTAGAACCAGAAGACTAATTTCCCCTCCTTAATTTCTCCATCTCTAACTCAAATTTCCTCTGGTTTTCACCTTCTCTTTCTTTACCTTCCCTTAGTTTACTTTCCTCTCTTTCTTTAAATTCCCTTAATTTATTTGCCTTTCTTTCATCAAATTCCCTTTTTTTATTAGCCTCTCTTTTGCCATTTCCGCTTTAAATCTTTCAAACTTTATCTGTTCAAGATGTAACTGCATTTCCAGATTACTCATTGGAAACCTACCTAACACCTCATCATCAAACGTTTTCATACAGATATAATGCTCAGTGAATTTTCTTTGTATTAAAGCCTTTGTGGTATTCTTCGTAATTCCCTTAATATCCAACTTCCTAGAAATCTTCAATACAACAGGTTTTCTCACATTCTCTAAAAACACCGGGTCAGGTGTGACCATAAAATCGTCAACATTCATTGCTGCTGAATACCGCTCACACACCAATGAAACTAAAAAAAACAAGGGGTATTTCCCTTTTCCAAATCAGAATGGCAATTACCAGCACTTAAACTCAAAAATTTGGAAGAAGATCCCGGACAAGCCCCCACAAATTATGTTACGTAACCGGCAACAATGAATATCAATCGAGACAGGTTATATACAAACAACCAAACATTTATTAAACACAGATAAACAATAAAAAAAAATGAACACCTTAACTGGAAGTTAACCACTGTGCGGATGTTCAACAATTCGTCACTCAGTACTGATTCTTAAAGCGATAAATGTGAAAACAGTTCTTAAAGCAGTAAATTCAAACACAGTTCTTCGAATGGTAAATTTTAAAGTCCAAGAGATTTATACAGTCAATTAGGAGAGACTTTCATGAAGTAACGAATTCCTCGAAGACACGGCGTCACTGCCACTCCCAGCTGGATCCTGCCTTTTCCACAGGATTCACGGCGACGGAAATAAAACGATTTTAAAGGCACTGACCTTCCTCCGTAGAATAATCTTGCACAGCTTTCCTGCCACTTTTAGCAGAGCTATCTCATGCAGATGACTTCTTCTTGAATGAATTCAGAAATGGTCGATCCTTTCCAAACCTGTCGAACGTTTCCTTCAGGGTCCCGTCTTCACTCTCCAATGTTACTGAAAAGATACATTAGCAAACCGAGCAGTGTTTGTCAAGCTGCTGGCTCAGACTTCTCTAAACAATGTAATCTCTAATGAAGAAAAATCTCTTTATCCCTTTGACTTACTGCCCGATGAAAAAACACTGGTTGTAGCAGAAAAACTGAAACTAATTATCTATTTTTGAGCACTCCTCGCTATATATATATCTATGAACAATTCTCTATGAACTATGAAAACTATCACTTAACTAATGAAGAAAAGGAAGAATAAAAACAGACAATCAAACCAGTTAACAATCTGTCCGCTGTGTATACTCAGTATACCAAACAGACTTTGAAAAAGTCATACATCAGTCAAATCAAGAAGTTCACATCTTCTTTCAATAGCTCATCAATCAAAGGATATCTTCAACATATCAGAAATCTTCAAAGCCTGTTTTCTTTCAGAAAATTATTCAGCAGACTAATACCATTCAGACCTCGGCCACCTCCAAAATAGAATTAACATAGCCCAATGCCGCATTGGGGTTCCAAAAAAACACGTGGAGTCGAATCTTTGCAAATAATTTTAATCGGGCTGGATAGCGAAGTGATGGGAATAGCTGGAAGGAATTTGAACTGCTGTTCCATAAATTCCCGTGGATAGTCTTGAAAAAAACTAATCTCGGAACCCATAAATTTAAAAACTCTGTGTTTCCTTGTATATGTTATGATTTGGTCTTCAACTTTGAAATAAAGAAAACTGACCAAAACTGACTTTGCTTTATCCGGATCTTGAGATTTTGAAGTGAGAATTCTATGCACTCTTTCAATATCGGGAGGCTGAGGTAGAATATCCGGAAACAGAGATTGAAACAAATTAGCAAAATAGCCCAATAAACTCCCACTCTCAGATCCTTCCTCCAGTCCAAAAATTGGAATGTTATTCCGATGAGACCTTGCTTCCAAATCGATAATCTTGCGTTGAGCCCATTCCAAGCGGGCTGAAATATCCGTTATCTGACGCTTCGACTCTTTAAGCTCAGTATTCAAGGAAATAATATTCTCCTCTAAGAACTGAAAGCTCTGTCGAAATGAATTCATCTCAGAAGTATTATTGTCTATTTTATTGTCGAGAGCCATCAACGCATGTTCTAAACTCTTATCCCAGACAGGCATATCTTCTGATTTTTCTTTCGAAGTTTTTCCCTTTCTGTTGCTGGATTCAGAAAGCTGCCTTCTACATCTTAAAGATTGTGACATAATGACAACTAACCCCTCTAATATCCGACAAATAAAAGTTAAAAATTCAAACTGTAAACTGGGGAAAAGGAGAAATTAAAAGCAGCCACAGAATTTATGTGTTAGCCTATTGAGCTGCAGGCTGAGGTCCCAGAAGAGATCTCTGCAGAACACCACTAATTACAGATCTCCAGCCCGAAAAAGGCTCTTCAAACACTGCTCTCTTAATTTTACCAGGAGGGACTTCATTAAATGCTTTAGTAAAATCCATGTAGATCGATATCCTCTGCTCTACCATCACCAATCTCTTTCATCACTTTGCCAGAAAACTCAAGTTGTGAAGATGGGACCTGCCCCAAATGTAGACATGATGGCTCTCCCTAATTAGGCCCTTGCTTCTAAGAGCTCATATATCCTATCATGAAGAAGTTTCTCCAGCAATTTCCATCTGCAGGTCTGCAGTTCTCCAGATTTCCCCTTGTTCGCTTCTTACATGCAGGTATAACATTCACGACTCACCCGTCCTCTGGGTCCTCATCTGTGCCAAGTGTAGATACGAAGCTACTGATCAAGACCCCAGCAATCTCGTCTAATGTTAATACTCATTAGGAGACCCAATACTTTCTACTTATTGACGTCCAAACTCCCTGACGTGTTTATGCATGCAGCACTGTCTCCCACTCCACACCTTTTCCCTTTGGTAAATACAGAAGGAAAGTACTTATTATGTACTTCACTCACAGCTATCTACAGCTATCTTTAAAGTTGGGTAGTTGTGTTCTCTGCCACCTAACTGCAAACCCACTGAAAGGGCAGTCAGCCGAATAGGCTTATTATCCAACACCAGGTAGTAGAACAATCCCATTAGTTTGATTGCACCCTTCCTGTTCCTGAGTTCTACTCAATGGACTGAGTCTGAACCCTCCACTATGTCTCTGCTGTGCGTACCTGTGATAATTTCCCTGATTAGTAGTCCAACTCACATCTCTTTTACCTCCTTCTCTATATTTTCAAAAACTTCAAAAGCCTGGAAAATTAATCACGCATCCCTGCCCATCTCTCAACCAAGTCTCTGTAATGGCCACAACATTGTAGTTCCACATACTGATACATGTTCTATGTAAATCACCTTCCGTCATAGTACTCCTTACATTCAAATACACTCCATTCAAACATTCAAATACACTCCATTTAAACTATATCTCTCATCATACCTGTTAATTTGATTTTGCCTGGCCATGCTTTCACTGATATCTACCTTCATGTCCAATCCTTCACTTACTGACCTGGTGCTCCGATTCCCAGCCCCCTGCTAAACTAGTTTAAACCCTCACTAGTAGCATATTAGTTCCCTTCCAGTTCAGGTGAAACCTGTCCCTCTTCTACAGGTCATCCCTTGCCCAGAAAAAAGGTTCTAATAATCCAAGCTGGAAACCCTGCCTCCTGCACCATCTCCTCAAGTCACTCATTTATTTATGTGTTATGCTATTCCCACCTACACAAGCCCAAGTTACCAGGAGTAATCGTGAAATTATTACCTTGGAGGTCCTTCTCTTCATCCTATTTCCTAACTCTATAAACTCAGTCAGTAGAACCTCTTCCCCTTTTTTGACAATGACATGGTGCCAATATGTATCACGGCCTCTGGCTGTTCATCCTTCCCCTGCAGCCGCTCTGATACACCTGGACCCTAGCACCCGAGAGGCAACACAGCATCGTGGAGTCTCCTTTGTAGCCACAGTATCTCCTGTTTGTACTCCTAACTAATAAGTCCCCTATCACTAATGCATTGCCTAACTTTATCCTTCCCTGCCACAGGGAAACCACCATTGTTTCTTTATCTCGCTTCGAACTTAAAGGAATTTGTAGAATCAGGTACGGGCAAAAGTTTCCAAAAAGTGTTAGTGGACTCAAGCTGACTGCCTGAGAACCTCGCTTAAAAACTGCTACACCCTTGACATTGAAGATCACGGAGATCAGGCCCACAGACCCGGTGTTGGATGGTGCAAATAGAAGGAGACCACACCGGTTTCTTACAGAGACCAAAGGCGAGCTGGTGGCGCGTTTATTGGCTGTAAGATACTGTCCCTTGTGTACATGGGAAACAGGAGGAAAGAGGGGGTATGAGACAGGGGAGTTACCGTAGACAGGGTCAGGGCCATAGCCATGAGAGTTATTTCCTTCTGAGACCAAGCGCAAATTCATGGTCCAGGGCTGAATTAGAGTCTCACCTTCCCTGTGATGATTCGGAAGAAATATGACATACTATTAGACCAATACGAGATGAATGAATGAAAAAGGATCTGCTGCTTTCCCAACATATTTGACAAATAAACTTTTCTCAGGATTCCGGCCCGGTGCAGGTATCAAATATAACCGAAGTCTCGATGCCAACAGGCATCAATCCTGATGAGGGTGGCAGAGTTTGTCATCAAAACATTGGTTGTAATCGGCACCGGTTACACGGTTGGAAGCCCAATATGAATAAATATTCTAATAGTACTCGCCTTGTGTGACTTTCCTTTCCTTTGAGCAGAGGAAGGTAAGAGTGATGTTTGAGATTTTAAAAAGTGGTGAAGGTCATAGGTGGATTAATAATAGGAAGTTTTTAATTGAAATCTGATGTTTCACATCCATGCAGAAGTGAGACAATGCAGACGGAGTGTCTAAACAAGGCCAGGGGATGCATTGCAAATGGTGGAATGTGAAGAAACACAGAGGGCCAGAGTGACTCTGGAAAGCATGAGGACAGATCTCCAAAGGTAGGGGTTGAGTTTGATTGGTCAGTTAACAGATGGATGGAGAGTTGCCTTTGTTTGGTGATGGAATGAGACGAAACACAGAGGGCCAGATGGACTCTGAAAAGCATTTAGACAAATCTCCATTGATAGGGGCTCAGTTCAGCTGGTCATTTCAAGTCTGCGTGGGGACTTGCCTTTGTTCATTGCAGGTACTGGATGCCAGAGAAGGTGGCTCTGCTGGGATTATAGAAGCACAAGTTGGGCCACACATGAAGCGCTGTATACAGTCCTGGTTATTACACCACAGGGATATACAGACAGACCAACATTAAAATTAGGAGGAAGAATCCCCATTCTGCTGCACTAGCACACTTCTCCATTCAATATTAGACAAGAATTCATTGGAACCCCAACTCCATATCCCCGTATACCCACGGTAAACATTCACCACTTTGTCAAATACCCACCAACCGCTGTCCGAAAGGTATTCAGTTCTACGCTCATATCTCCCTTAAGGGAGAAATAAAAGTTGCAAAGCCACAGGAATCATTAAGAAATCACTCTAACAGCACGTACCAAGGGGCTTAATGACAACATTTATCGCACTGCTATGAGACTAGCACTATGTGATGAATGATTAGCCTCACAATCTGCCTCCTAAAGATCTTGCACCTTATGGTTTACCTTTCTCTGCAGATGTTATACTTTACTCTGCATTGGATTGTTTGTTTGACCCAGTATGCTAATACACCAACAAGTCGGGTGGCCTGCCCACATCTGACATTCTGTAACATACAAGGGATAATTTTGAGTTAGGAAGTTGCTGAGCCTTTAGGAACACAAGGTCATAATATAGTTAATCTTGAAGTACTTTGGGGAAACGTATCAGTAAAAAACAAAGCCATGAAATTGAATTTCAGGAAGTCAAGGTTTGTGCTGACACGGAAGGTTCACTGGAAGGAACTGCTTGACATTGAGTCAGTTGAGGGACAATGGCATCGATTCACTGCAGGAAATCTCCATGGCCAAGGTCAGGAGAAGCAATAAATCAATAGATAAACTATATGGATGAATAAATATATGTTCAAAAATGAAGAAAAGGCAGCTGTATAAAGAATACAGAAACAGAAAGTAATACATTTTACCATTGGGGATATTAAAATATGCGAGCTACAGCCATGTGGGAAATTCGGATTGCCAATGGCAGGTTGAGAAGGATATTGCTGATAATGCCAAGACTGATCCCGAAAATTTTGTTAATACTGAAGTCATGAAAGAAACTGTAAGGAGGTACTTAGGTGCATTCAGTATAACAGTGACCTGTGAAGTTATGCTGTAGAAGACAGAGAGGATATTCCTAACTCTTATTTTCCCAAAGTGTTCACCTGTAGAGTCATCAACATGCTAGTAAGTGTAGCAAGAATTAAAGTTGCTTAAAGTGACTCCGATCTTAGAAAATGAGGTCCTGTCTCAGCTGAAGAGGCTGAAAGTTTATAAATCTCAGTGTCAGACAACATATATCCCAGGGTACTTAAAAAATGTCTGTGATTAAAAATACAGGTACCTAACAAGTATTTTTCAAAGTTCTGTGAAGATTGGTGAAATCCGTAAAGACATGAAATGGACTAACATTTTCCCAGAATATAAGAAGGGTGACCACACTGACCCTGGTAATTATGCTCCAGTAAGCTTAAGGTGTGACGTAGGTAAGAACAGGATACACTAATAAAGAACAAGTTTGAAAAGCGGCTGATAAGAACTGGCATGTTAAGAGAAAGCCAGCATGGGTTCAGAAAGGATAAGCACGTCTTGCTAATACGCTGCAGTTCTATGAAGAGGCAACTAAAATTTATTATAACAATAGAGAGGTTGATATCATTTATTTGGACTTCCAGAAGGTTCTTGACACAGTACTCCAGAAGAGGTTAATAATCAAATTACAGGAGGTACGGATTCAGGTATGGGATGCGAATGTGAGCAGAATTGGCTCAGAAACAGAAAACAGAGAGTTATGGTGAGAGGATCGTATTCATCCTAGAAGATGTTAAAAGAGGGGTTCCACAAGAACCATTCTTAGGGGAGCTGCTGTGTTTAATTAACATTAATGATTTGGATAAGCACAGAACAAATTCGTTTGCAGATGACACAAAATTAGAGTGTTGGACTGATAACATTCAGGCACAGAATCAATACAGGTGGATCTAAACACAATCCGGATGTGGGCAGATAAATGGCAGATGAAGTTCAATGTAAGTAGTATTACATACAGGAAGTAGAATTACTGGATATAAATATACAATGGGGGTCCTCAGTCAGAAAGTGCATTGTATGAGAAAGATTTTGGCGTTCCAGAAGACATCACTATCAACATCTAGACAATGCATTGAAGCAATTCGGAAGGCTATTAGGATGTTGGGCTATATAATATGCTCAGAGGAGTTCTCGCGACATTCTCCTTAAGCTGTGTGATGCACTTGTGAGGATACACATTAAGCCTTGTGTACAATTTTGATTCCCATATTTTGTGAGGGATGTGAAGGCTCTGGAGAGAGTTCAGAGAAGGGCGACTAGACTCATTGCAGGATGTGAACTATGCAGAAAAACTGAGAATTACATATGTTCAGCCCACTTTGACGTAAAATGAGAAAAGATGCAATAAAAGTGTTCAGAATCATTTTGGGTGGAGGTAAGTTGGATGCCAGCTACTACTTCAAAATTAATGCTTCAACGAGGAAATAGGGCCACATGTGGAGACTGGTTAAAGGGAGATTTCAGACTAAAATCATGAAGACGTTCTGTACAAAGTGATTTGACAGATACAGAATAAAACCCACACTCTCACACTGTATCATAGACTGACCGGCAGAGAATCAACCCTACATTTACACAAGGCGCCAGAAACTGACCAGCAGAGATTGACTCTTACACCCTCACTCTGTAGCAGAGACTAGGAGACAGACACAGGAGCAACATCTCAATCCTGCAGCCTACTTTCTGGCTGTCTGCCTAATTGCCTGTCTGTCTGTCAGTCGATCTCTCTCTCTCTCAGCTAACGTGTTATCTCACATTTGCCTTTTTTTCTCCTTTACCTATTCATCTCCCTGTTTGGAGTACTTTTCTTTATTATTTAACCAGTTTGCCCATTCCTTTGCAGATTGAAATATTTCTTCTCAATTTCTTTTGACATTTGACAGATTTGAGATGCCCATTAAAGACTGTGACTTCAGCAATATCACACACAAAATGCTGGAGGAGCTCAGCAGAATTTCTTGTGTTGACTTGGATTTCCAACATCTGCATATTTTCTCTTGATTGTATGTCAGCAATGTGCTCATTTGACCATTTCCATCCTAATCGCGGTCTCACTATTGTACCTTTGTTCGGATCTGTGGTTGTGGGTTTTGAATTGAATTGACTTTATAACTTACATCCTTCATTTACACGAGGAGTAAAAATCTCTACGTTACGTCTCCATCTAAATGTGCAATTTATAGTAAGCATAGAGCATAGAATAGTACAGCACAGTACAGGCCATTCGGCCCACAATGTTGTGCCGACCCTCAAAGCCTGCCTTCCATTCAACTCCTCACCTTAAATTTCTCCATATACCTGTCCAGTGTGTACAACAGGACATTTGATATAGCATAGAAATACAATAGTACAATTGTCTCTCTCTCTCTCGGTGTGTGTGTGTGTGTGTGTGTGTGTGTGTGTGTGTGTGTGTGTGTGTGTGTGTGTGTGTGTGTGTGTGTGTGAGTGAGTGAGTGAGAGATAGATAGATAGATAGATATCAGGAAGAAGCTGAAATACTAAACAACATTTACAAAATGGGAAACTGTAGGGACGGAAGTGGAGATCGGTCTGTGTCGCTGGTGTCCGTTCAGAAATCAGTAATCAGCCAACAAAAAGACGAAATATGTAAATGTCGCTGCTTCGTGACAAAACGCAGTCTTTGTAATTAAATCAACCGGCCTATTTTCACCAGAGACTCTGCTGAGGTAATGCCAAAGAATTTTCATGTATTTGTCTCCAATCGCCCGAATATTTACAATAGAGACAAAGGTATTGAATGGAAGTGTTTGTTCAAGCAACTGTAACTGAGCAAGTTAGTGAGGTGTATAACCGTATCTCGGGAGACAGATCCTCTGTATAAATCGGGACCGCTTTGAATACATCAGCTGTCTGCCGGCGCTGTGAACACAGGAGGAACAGAAATCACAGATTCTCACTGAAATGGTGTATCCAGTCATCTGGCGGATAGAAGACGTTTACTATCCTTTTATTTCAGCCTTCGGAATTCCCGGTAATCCGCAGTGTCAGCTGCCGTGGGCGATGTTGAAGTTTAATTCCAATGTTGTGATTGATTCTGCCGCCGGTTTAAACTCTCACATTCCAGTCCCGGTATTCCGCTATTCAGGAATAGAGTGGAAACACCGGGACGACAGATGCTGGAATGTGGATCTAGAAACAAACCGCTGCAGGAATTTAGCGAATCCGCCGACATCGGTGGAACTGAGCTTGTCAGACAGTGTTCTTCCAGCGGTTTGTGATCAGTAATGGGATGTTCCGTCTCTGTGCGTTTGGTCTTGCAGCAGTTGCACTGCATTTACAAATATTGTATTTATAGAGCCCGCGGAGATTATACTAATTGATCGTCTACATTTGCATGTGAGCGGATTTCTGAGTTAGGAGCAAGACTCAAACAAATGATTGGTAGTAACAATTTAGCAAATGTGTGGACTTTCGTGTTGTAGATCGAATCTATTGTCGATTTTAAATAAATGTCTGCGGTATAACTGAATGTGAACAGCTGATGGACAACAGACTGAACTCATTGCAGAGTCAATTAACAAAGCCGGCCTAGTGCTTCAGAGTGAAACGTTTTCCATCTGACAGACATCTGACTACGGCACCGAGTTTGCTGCTGGACGTTGAATTCCTCTCCCCTGCTTCCCTGTGATGGAATCAACGGGAGGCGTCATGTCTGTTTGTGAGGTTGTGTAATTTATTTTACTGTGTAAACTCATTCTCTGTCTCCACCAAACTGCTGCATTGGCTTCTGCTCAGTGTTTTTTCAACTTGCTGTTCCCTGTCTCTCTACCAGCGAACTTGGTGGCGATTGTGATCCTGTCCCGGGGAAAGTGCGGTCTCTCCAAATGTGTCACTCGCTACCTGGTGGGAATGGCAGCGGCCGATCTCCTGGTCGTTATCTCCGATCCGCTGCTGAGGTGGACTGCTGTGATTTATTTTCCCCGATCATTCCTGTCCATCACTCCTGTGTGCAGACATGGTGAATGGTTGATTTTTGCGAGCACTGCGGCCTCAGTCTGGCTGACTGTCGCTTTCACCGTCGATCGATTTGTGGCTATTTGCTGTGAAAAGCTGAAAACAAAATATTGCACCGAGAGAACGGCGGCTGTGGTTATCGGGACAGTGAGTGTGCTGGCCTGTTTGGAGACTGTCCCCTGCGGCTTTGTGTACGGGCCCAGAGAAATAATTGACGGTGTTCCCTGGGATTGTGTTCTGACACCGAGCTTCACAAACTCTCCCTCATGGTCGGCATTTGAGTTGTTTCACCGCATTTTAGTCCCTTGTGTCCCATTCTTTCTGATGTTGCTGTTCAATATTCTGACTGTCAGACGGATTCTAGCGGCCAGTCGAGCCCGCAGGGGGCTCCGGGGACAAAAGAGTGGAGAGAATGACAAGGACCGGGAGATGGAGAACCGACGCAAATCCATCGTTTTGCTCTTCAGCATCACCGGTAGTTTCATATTGTTGTGGGGAACACTGGTGGTATTTTCAATCTATAAACGGATTTCAATGAGTTTTGTTTATTCTGTCACGGATCCCCGTTACATCACAGAACACACATCGGGATTGCTGCAGATTCTCAGTTCCTGCACCAACACGTGTATTTACGCCCTGACTCAGAGCAAATTCCGAGAGGAACTGAAGAATGCGGTGAAATACCCGCTGAATCTGATTTTGAAACTGATGAAACGTTAGAAATAAACGCTGTAAAGTTTTACAATTCAGCTGCCGTCATGCTCCCAATTCTATCCCCCACTTGTAGGTGAATGGAAACAATGTGATGAACAGAGTAACAAATCAAACACCAGAAAATCTGCAGATGCTCGAAATACAAAACAACTCACACAAAATCACATCCTGATGAAAGGTGTCGACCCGAAACGTCGACTGTTTACTATTTTCCTCACACAAGATGCTGAAGGAACTCAGCAGGCCAGGCAGCATTTATGGAAAAGAGTAAGTTGTCGATTTTTCCTGCCGAGACCGTTCATCAGAATCCTGTCAACTGTTTAATCTTTTCCATTTTGTGTGTGTTGCTTTAGAGTTACAAAACAGCTGTTTACAGCTGAGCCCGACGGCATCACTGACCTCACCATCCCAGCGAAATCCCTTTTGCACCTCACCTCTCGCCCTGTTAAATTGGAGCTTGAAGAGAAACTGTTTTCCCTGCTTCCCGGTTCTGACAAAACTGCCTGATCTTGGGGTTTACTTTCGTCTCCATCAACCACTCCTGCTCCCGTCAAAACCTGTCCTTTCCTTCACCTTCCTTTTCTCCTCCATCTCTACCTGTACAGTCTCCCTCTCACTGCCAACTTGAACTATCTGCCTGTAGGAGAATGCTCCTGTTTTACAATTGAAGACAGAGAACCGATCCGTTCACTTGTCTCTCTGTGAGAGATGGAGAGACAGAGAAAGTGAGCGCGAGGGCTGAGGGCGCGAAGGAGAGAGCGAGTGAGACATCGCGAGGAAAGGGCGCGCGGGAGCGCACGTGAGGGAGAGGGCGCGACGGAGAGGGTGCCATGGAGATGACGTTAGAGTGAGCGTGATGGAGAGAGCCTGGGGGAGAGCGTGCAGGCGATATTGAGCGCGAGGGAGAGCGACAGAAAGGGACATCGCGAGGGGGAGAGCACACGAGGGAGTTGGCGGGAGGCAGAGAGCGCAAAGGAGAGCACGTGAGGGAGAGCGCGCGAGGGAGAGGACACGAGGAAGATGTCGCGAGAGTGAGCGCGAGGGAGTGGGCGTGTGGGAGAGACAGAGAGAATAGAATGAGAGAGGGAGCGAGATAGTAAAGCGACAGAGACATCGTGAGGGAGAGGGAGAGGGAGGAAGGGAGGAAGGAAGGAAAGAAGCAAGGGAACCGGCTCTGTGACATTGCCGGATCTGCTGTGGTTCCACTCTTTCACAGAGATCGACTTGTTTGTGGATAAGTATTGTTTCGAATTGTGTATAGCTATACTGTAGATATCAGTTTTCTTTTTGTTCTATACCAAAATCGTACGAGTTCTAACAAATTCTGTGGTTTCAACACATGTCCAGTCTCCTTTGTTTGCGAATGCATAAGTAAATTGCCTGAGCTGAACCAGAGAAGAATACAATGAATGAATTTTCAAACAATGTTCATTACAAACAGAAAGCACAAAAGTACACGGGGATGGAAAGATATGAATCACATGCAGCGAACACTATAACTGGGGCACAGACAGGAGTATGTGTGTAAATGAGTGAGATTGCAGGATGATGCGTTACCCCAATCATGCCATGGCCAAGGATGTCTCTGAGAAAGTAAGGGCCATTTTGAAAGGGCAGGATGAACAGCCAGAGGTCATGTTCCTTATTAGAACTAACAACAGACAGACAAGGTCCTGCAAAAAGAATTTAAGGAGTAGGGCATAAAGTTAGGAAATAGTAACTCTTGGGTGGTGATTTCAGGATTATTTCAGGTGCCACACGCTTGCGAGGTAAGATATGGTATGTTGGTACACTTAAATTTCTGGCTAACAATTTGGTGCAGGAGGGAGGGCATCAGGAACACAGATCATTGGGCTTTCTTCCTGGATAACTGGGGCTGGTGTAACAGGGATTGGTTACAGTGAAGGGGAAGTAATATTCTCACAGGGAAGCTTGCTGTAGCCACCCTGACAATTTTTATCATGAGGCATGTGGAGGGGGTTTTGGGATCCAGACCTACCGGTCCGTAAGTAGCATTGAGCGGATGGGGTATTATTTGTTTGATGTGTTCAGGAAGGTTTCCAGAAACCGTATGTAGACGGTCCACCAGGAAGGGAGACATACCTGACATATTGAGAAATTAACCTAGCAAGACGATTGGAATTTAATTGGGAAAGTCTTATGAATCTTAATTCTGGAGGGTTTCAGATGATTATTGATAAAAATATGTTTGGACCAGCAGGTCGATGATTATAAATTTGTGGAAGAATTGGGCAGGTGTCAGAGAGAGTTGTCTGGGAGCTGATGCTACTGGTTGTTACTGGATGGAGCTGATGTCAGCTGATGTCTGATACCGTGAGAGTCACATACAGCCCTGCCGGTCAGAATTTAGTAGTTCCCTGTTCCTATGAGGAGGGTAGAGAAGGACAAGGATGGTCAGGAACTTAGGGTGATGAGAAATATTGTATTTGTTTAAAAATGTAAGAGGAGTCATAAGAGGAAGATGAAATTAGACGGACTTGGAGGAACATACAGGAAGCAAGAAACAAGTCACACAGCATATCAGGAGAGTGAAGAGTTATCAAGAAATGTCCTCATTCAGGAGGATCACTGAGAATCCCAAGGCATCTTATGCATACACAGAAAACAACAGTATAGTGGGGAGAGGACAGGACCACCCGAGGACAAAGGTGGGAGTTTATGCCCCGAGACAGAGTTAGCATGCGAGGTAGAAAATGAATACTGGTGATCACTAAGGGAAAGGACAAGGAGGAAAGTGTGATGAGAAAGGCTGTATGGTGTTATTCTCCAGCATGTTGATACTAAAGGGGAAGTGCTGTTTGGTCTCAAATCATTTTGATGGGTCAGTCCTTTGGGGGAATTTAGTACATTGGGAGACCCAGACCACATGCAGTTAAATGTGATGTTTAAACTGCCGGCACCGTACTGTAACAACAAAGATCGTAACAACATCTGTTTAACAACCGTTAAACACTCGGACAACCACAGCATTTCAATGACAGAGAGCTGTACAACCGCGATAATGGACTTCAATTCATGGACAGTATCTATACCCCCAATCCCACTGGACATCTTTCAGGATATAACAGAGAGTTGAAAAAGAGAACATTGAATGATGTGTGCTTCAATTTCCAAAGATTTTTGAGATGCCAGCAGCAGAAAGAGGAACAGAAGTGTAGGCAGGTTCTGGAAAGTAGTGAAAACAACAGAGTAGTGTCTGACTGTAATTTCCCCAACATTTGCTCAGATTGTCTTATCAGAGAGGCCTCAAGGAGTGGAATTTGTTGGCATCGTGGAAATATTTCCCAGCATTTACAGCCTATACTATGTCAGTTTGTGCAGATTTAGCATGTGATCTAAAACTTTGACAATGTTCTCTGGAAAACACAGGGGCTTATATTGATGATCTGGTTGTAGGGAATGACACGTGGGAAGAGCATATTGCAACAGTAGAAAAACTGTTTGAAAGGTTGTCCAAGGCTAATCTTACTGCGAACCTCGCTAAAAGTGAGTTTGGTCATGCTACAGTTACATATCTGGGCTATGCAGTAGGCCAAGGCCAACTGGCTGCTCTACAGGACAAGGTTCAAGCTATTGCCGAGGTTCCCGTTCCAACTGGCAAGAAAACTTTGAGAATGTTTTTAGTAATGGTTGAGTATTATCGTAAGTTTTGCAAGAACGTTGCTGACACCATTCTCCCCCTAACGAAATTACTTGGGAAGAGTGAAAGATTTGTATGGAATGATCCTTGCCAAGAGGAATTTGAACATCTGAAAGCCATCCTGTGTTATCATCCTCTGCTCAAAGCACCTGATTTTTCAAAACCATTCTCTATAGCAACAGACACTAGTGACGAAGCTGCTGGGGCAGTATTGTTACAGAAAGGTGTGGATGACATTGAACACCCAGTAGCTTATTCCTCAAAGAAATTTAATGTGCATTAGGAAAATTATTCCACTGTTGAAAAGGAATTGCTAGCACTTATTCTGGCATTTTGAAGACTCTGTTTGTCCTGCCCAGAGACCACTTGTGGTTTACACGGATCACAATCTGTTGGTGTTTCGAACTAAGATGAAGGATAGGAATAGAAGGTTAGTAAATTGGACTCTGATATTGCAAGAATATGACCTGACAATGAAACATGTGAAAGGTACTGACAACATTATAGCTGATAGTTTATCTAGATGTTAAGTTAGCAATTCTACACGTTTTTGCTCTGTTATCTGTTGATTATACATGTTTCAAACTTTATAATTTTCAGTTAAAGTAAAATTTTGCCTGCGTCAGAGAGAGAGAGAGAGAGAGAGAGAGAGAGAGAGTGAAAGTGAGTAAGTGAGTTGTGGAACAAAGACACCTTGTTAAAAAGAGAGAGAGAGAGAGTCAAGGACTGCTCACACTTTGTTTATACTTTCTACAAGGACACTAGCAGCATCCATGTTCTTACAGAGAGAGAAGGGAGGAGCTGCTCTATGGACAGTTGGTATTCAGCGTGGTGAGATAAATAGAAGGTCAGCTGTTAGACCTACAGACACATGGTTTTGGACACTGAATGAGCTTTGTTGTGCCCACAGAAAAGTTGGGTTTTGGAGGATTGATCAGGCGGATCGATCCGTGGCTCTAGCAGTGCAAAAAGGGTGTGACCGGTGGGGAGTTATTCGTGTGCCACCCTTGCTGGGTTGACAATTCCACCACAGAAGAATGGTCTGAGTTTGTTGTGGTCACAGTCGGTGACTTCTAAAGGATTTCCGAGGACAACAGGAAGATTGACGGCGTCAGCTCACCTGAAGACTCAGACTTCTCCCTCTCTCTCGCTCCATCACTACTCAACTCAATACCACGAACTGAACTGAACTTTACTCTCATCGGAAGACTATCTATTTACCCCTAGACCTGATGAAGCTTGTTTTTCATATATTTCCACATTTACTTATATATATATATAAGCACTGCTAACCTGTTTGATTTATCTGCACTTATATTACTGAATTACTTAGTAACTAATATATACCATTAGTTATTTGCAATACTGGATTCCAAAGTGCTTTCCATTTCTGCTGGCTCTTTAACCCGTCACGGAGTACGTGACAATAGATATATTGTATGTGCAGAGTAAGTAATTTCATATATTCCTTTCCATTCTAAAATTAAAGGACATAATTATGTGGTGAAATTTGCTGACATGGATTAACAATCTTTTGACTGACTGGAAACAGACCAAGGGAGTTTCTTCTCTTCTCTGTGGCAGACATTTACTCTTGGGCCAGTGAAGGGATCGGAGTTTTGAAACAGCTGCTCACAATCCACATGTCATCTGGCCAAGTTAACTACATTTAGACACTCCAAGTTCACAGACGGCAGGAAGCTGGGAATAGAATTTAAGAACAGATCGATGGGGAGATACTGAGCAATTATGCAATTGGTTAGTTTAGGCATACCTGGAGTATTGTGTTTGTGAAACAAATTTGCATCCCCTGTTCACTCACCTGTCGATCTGTTAACTTCCTGAATCCAGCCCGGCAGAGGTACCGTCGTCATCTCCTAACATTTCACCTTCATTCCATGTCTTTTCATTATCATTTCCCTGGTCAGTGATGCCATCTCTCCCTGACCGGCTTACCTTTGGCAAAAGTATATTCACCGGGAAGCACAGGAAAGACACTCCAGTGGTGGTGCTCATCTCACGCACAATGGACAATAATGGTGTTTCTTAGCGTCAATCACACCAGGCACAGGACTTCTCTGAAGGAATTCCTCACATCTGTCCCTTGGGCTCAAACATCTTCAACTGTATCCTCAATGACTTTTCTTTCACTGCAACATTTGAAGAGTGATATCACAAACACGAGAAAATCTTGAGATGCGGGAAATCCAATTTAAACACACACAAACTGTTGGAGGAACTCAGCAAGTCAGGCAGCATCTGTGGATCAGACGCCATCTGTGTAAAGTTACTATTGTATATGGAGCAGATCGCTCGGCTGTTTTTTTTAAATGCAAAGTGATGTGTGTTTTCAGCATTGTCAGTTTTGGTTTCCAAGTTCATTGTCTCCAGCATGTTCTTCAATTTTTGACACAATCTGATTGAAACATATAAGATTATTAAGGTATTGGACATGCTGGAGGCAGGAAGCATGTTTCCGCTGATGGGCGAGTCCAGAACCAGAGGCCACAGTTTAAGAATAAGGGGTAGGCCATTTCGAATGGAGTTGCGGAAAAAAAAAAATCAACCAGAATGTTGTGGATATGTGGAATGCTCTGCCCCAGAAGGCAGTGGAGGCCATGTCACTGAATACTTTCAATAGGGAGATGGATAGAGCTCTTAAAGATAGCGGAATCAAAGGTTATGGGGATAAGGCAGGAACTGGATACTGATTGATGATCAGCCATGATCACAGTGAATGGCAGTGCTGGCTCGAAGGGCTGAAGAGCCTACTCCTGCACCTATTGTCTATTGTCTAATCCAAACGGCACCAGCCTGCCACACTTCCCAAACCCCACACACCACCAGCACAGTTTGTGGCTGGACTTGTACTGACCAGGACTTCGTCCCTCTCCTTCCAAAAACATCTAATAATAAAGCCCTGCACTCCAGCCGCTCAAATCTACAACAACACTGAGCCTTGGAATCTCTACTTCATGCTAATCAAGGTTGTTTGTTGCTTAACAGAACTACTGTCACAGCAATTCCTACACGCATTCGTAATGTGAATTCTGTCTGCGGAAAACACCTGTTGATCGTATCTGATCCCGGGGCCTCTATATCCAATAATGCTGAACTAACAGAATTATTTTGTGCCATTCTGATGGCAGTTTTTCAACTGGTAAACCTTGTCTCTCCAGGGATTCGGTGTAGCCTGCCGAACGTTCCCACAGTTTCTTAGTCTTCCCGTTCAAATTAAATAAATTCGTAGAATCAAGCAGGGGGCCAAAGTCACGAAGAGCGTCAGTGAATTCGGTCTGACTGCTACACCCTGACACAAGATCTCGGATGGCAGACCCACCGGCCATGGAGTAGATCATGAGAATAGAAAGAAACTGCACCAGTTTCCTTCTAAAGACCATTGGGCACTAGATGCCGTCCCTTCTGATCATGGAATATAGAAAGAAACTTCGAACTACAGTACAGGACAAGACGGTTTGACCCACAATGTTGTGTGGAACCAACTGAAAACTATATCAATAAATCTCCATGAAGTGATCGCTCCTACCCACACAATGTCATTGTCCCAGGCTGCAGATTGTGAGCATCCTCCACCCTCTAAGCAAACACTTAACCTTCATATCTCCTCTGAATCTACACCCTCTCACTTCCAATGCATGCCCTCTGTTACTGGAGATTTCTATCCTGGGAAAAAGAAACTCCATCTCTGCTTGATCTGCGCCTCACATAATCTTACAAACCTCTATCAGATCTGCCCTCAGCCTCCACCGATCCAAAGAAAATAACCCAACTTTGTCAAGCCTCTCATAATAGCCTGTCCCCTAAACCAGGCAGCAACCTGGCAAACCTCTTCTGCACCCTCTACACTACCTCAACATTATTCCTATATTGGGGCGAGCATAACTGTATGTAATGCTTCAGATGCGGCATAACCAGGGTCCTTTTAAATTACCTCGTGACATTTGAATTCAAGGCCTCAAATAATAAGACAAGCAGTCTATAAGCATTGGCAACCACATGATCAACCTGTGCAGCCACTTTGAAGGAGCTATAAATGTGGGCCCCAAGATCTTGCCATAAACTGATTACTGTCTCCTTGCACTTGTCTAACCATTTATTTGGGCTGAACTCCATCTGATGTTTCTCTGCCCATATCTGCAACTGATCGAAATTACCCAGAAGCCGTAGCACAGATCACTGCAGAATACTGCTGACCACAGACCTCGAGCTCCAGCAGGCGAGCTTGTTGTCCTTCTTGGATGCAAGGAAGGGGAAGAAACGGCAGTTTGAGGCGTGAATCCGGCGGAGAATGAAGTGTAGGAGAGGTCCATGGCAGACGGTGGAGAGTGAGTACCGGAGTGGTGGCAGAGAGACGGACAGGACCCGTAGGTACCTCCGCATGGCAGCGAGCGTGGCGCGGAGAATCCTGCGGGAGCAGCGGAACGAGCCGTGGTCAATGAAACGGAGGTACCTGGGATCCTCGCTGGGCCCGAACTGGGAGGCCTGGAACCGGAGCTGGAATCCCTGCGGTTACAGATGGCGGCGGAGACACGCTCCCAGGAAGGAGCCGTGGCTGTGGTAGCGGGTCTGAGACAGGATGTGGTCGAAGAGTCAGAGAGCGGCAGAGATCACAGAGGGGGAGCAGTGAGAGAGGGTCTCACTGAACTCCTGTCAAAGAGAGGATTTAAACTTCTTCACGGTAGGCATACCTTGAAGAGAGTTTGCAGCGGAGTAGCAAATCATAAACACAAAATAATCTGCAAATGCTGTTGTCAAAGGAACACTCACAATGCGCTGGAGGAACTCAGCAGGTCAGTCAGCATCAGTTGAAAAGATTAGTCGACGTTTCGGGTCGAAACCCTTTGTCAGGACTGAAGGAAGAACTTTGGGGAGGGTTTGAAGAATGCTGGTAGTTGAAAAAAAACAGTAATTTGAAAGACAAAGGGGAGGGGGAGGGGAGGCAGGGAGGTGATTAGCAGGAGAACAATGCGCAGTAGTAGAAGGAGGCGGAACTATGAGGGAGGTGATGCGAAATAGGGATAGAGGATGGGAGAGGGGAGGGAATTTCCGGAAGTTGGAGAATTCTATGTTAATACCAAGGGGCTGGAGACTACCTAAACGGTATATGAGGTGTTGCTCCTCCAACCTGAGTTTAGCCTCATCATGGCAGTAGAGGAGGCCATGTATGGACATATCTGAATGGGAATGGGAAGCAGAGTTGAAGTGGGTGGCTACTGGGAGATCCTGTCTGTTGTGGCGGACGGAGTGGAGGTGCTCGACGAAGTGGTCCCCCGATCTGTGTCGGGTTTCACCGATGTAGAGGAGACTGCACTGGGAGCACCGGATGCAATAGATGACCCGAACAGATTCAATAGGGAAGTGTTGCCTCACCTGGAAGGACTGTTTGGGGCCCTGAATGTTGGCAAGAGAGGAGGTGTTGGGACAGGTGTAGCACTTACGCTTACAGGGATAAGTGCCGGGTGGGAGATTCGTGGGGATGGACATGTGGATAAGTGAGTTGCGGAGGGATCGATCCCTGCGGAAAGCGGAGAGGGGTGGAGAGGTAAAGATGTGCTTAGTGGTTCTTAGTGCTTAGCCTGTTCCTAATATTGTACTGCAGGGGTCAAGACATTTTCCTCCCTGTTACAATCACATGAGAGATGTAAAGGATGAGAAAAGAATAAGCCGTTGAAGGACCTTTGAGAAACAGAATGAGATCATGCGAATGAAAATAGTATAACACCAGACAACAGATGACTGATGCTGAAGATAAAGGACTTGAATACTGAATTCAGCCGACCCAGTCCTTCACATGCATATTGTAGTGTTTTAGTCACACCAATAGAGGGCATGGATCCCATCAAGTCCAAGTCAGTACTCTGGAGGGATATCCATTCCCCCTCCAGACAGCTTGCAAGCCATATCCTTCAACTGCCAATGCTATTTCCATTTGAAATCACATCTACTTCCAACAACCTAAAACATCAGATTCCTGGACTTGATCTTGCTGTATCAAAAAGTTCTTCATTTACATCCTTTATTGGTTGCCCAAAACCTCAAATCCATCTCATCTAATTCAGAAGTAAATTTATTTGCCTTACCTAATGGCTAGATATTAGATTAGATTATGAGGACACTCAGTCCTCGTTCACTGTCATTTAGAAATGCATGCATTATGATGTCACCGAAACACAGGACAGACCAAGACTAAAACTGACAAAAAACACATAATTATAACATATAGTTACAACAGTGCAAAAGAATACCGTAATTTGATAAAGAGCAGACCATGGGCATGGTAAAAATAAAAGTCTCAAAGTCCCGATAGCCCCAACATCTCACGCAGACGGCAGAAGGGAGAAACTCTCCCTGCCATGAGCCTCCAGTGCCGCAAACTTGTCGATGCAGCATTCTGGAAGCACCTGACCACAGCTGACTCTGAATCCGTCCGAAAACTTGGAGCCCCCGACCAGCCCTCCGACACCAAGCACTGTCTCTGCCGAGTGCTTCGACCCTGCCCCGCCCGCCGAGCAACAGCAAAGCCAAGGACTCGGGGCCTTCCCCTCCGGAGATTTCAGATCACACAGTAGCAGTGGCAGCGAAACAGGTAGTTCAGAAGTTTCACCAGATGTTCCTCCATGTTCTCACGTCTGCCTCCATCAAGTCAGAATTGTGCACGGCACCCTACTTGATAGATAACAGATATTCATCACGGAGTGGCTGCTGTGCACCGCGTCGCGTCGCCATTTTCTCCTCTCCAATTTAACATCAACATATCAAATGGAGCCTGGACAATGATACAATGTCTGCCTTAGGATTTGAGTGCAAGATTGCTCACTTCCACTCTGGTTCCTCTATCCCGATTTCACATCACCTCCCTCATAGTTCCGCCTCCTTCTACTACTGCGCATTGTTCTCCTGCCAATCACCTCCCTGCTTCCCCTCCCCCACCCCTTCATCTTTCAAATTACTGTTTTGTTCAACTACCAGCATTCTTCAAACCCTCCCCAAAGTACTTCCTTCAGTCCTGACGAAGGGTTTCGACCCGAAACGTCGACTAATCTTTTCAACTGATGCTGACTGACCTGCTGCGTTCCTCCAGCACATTGTGAGTGTTCCTAAGAGTACCGTCTGTGGTCCTATCCACCTGGGGACAAACCCTGGCCTTTCTGGCAGCACCCTCACCATAACTTGGTCACCGGGCTGTGGAAAAACTATCCCCTCTCCCTCTGGCTCCTTTTGATCAGCGATTCACTGTTGTTCTTTCGCTCGGTCCTTTAATACTTTAAATTGGTTTCAAAGGTCTTTCATGTATTGGGTCATTCTATCCCTGAATGTCCCAGGCTCCCTGCAACCCATAATTACCCCATAAGGGAGTCGCATTGCTCACCCCATCAATAATTCGTAGGGGCTGAGACCCAAAGTGCAGTTCAGGGTTGCGTGCAATCTCATCAAGATTCCTGGTAATACATCAACCCATGTCTTTCCTGTCTCAGCTATAGCTTTGGCTAACGCATTCTTGATTGCTCGGTTCATCCTTTCTACCATCTCTGAACTCTGGGGGTGGTAGGGTATGTGGAACCGTTGTCGAATCCCTAGTAGTTGGCATATTTCCTTCATCACTTTCCCCGTGAAATGTGCTCCCTGATCTGAATCCACCTGAACTGGGGTTCCCCAGCTTGGGAGGATTTCCTGAACTAGGATCCATGCAGCAGTGCAGGCGGTGCAGTCACTTGTTGGGAAAGCCTCTACCCACCGAGTGACATGATCCATAATTACCAGACAGTAGCTTTTCCCCCGGCTTTTTAGCAGGGGCCCTGTGAAGTCTATCTGGATGTTTTCCCAGGGTCCCCTCGGCCGAGGCTGATTTGCCAGCTGTAGCTTTCTGCCCTTACCAGGGTTATGCTGGGCACAAATGATACAACGGCGGCAGAATTTCTCAACATCCCCACCCATCCCTGGCCACCACCAGTCCTGCTGGAGGGTTGTGATCATGCTCTGCCTTCCCTCATGCATCGCCCCATGATAAAACTTTAGTAGTATCTGTCTAATACAGGGTGGGTCCATCGCGACTATTTCCTCCCCGTGTGTCCAGCACCCATCTGATCCCTCCTTTGCTCCTTTTAATCTCTATTTTTCCTTCTCTTCGGCCTCTATCTCTTCATATAATTTTACTAAGCTAGCTTCTGTCGTTTCCTCCTGCACACTTGCAATTTCAGTTGCCTCTTGCCCCCCTGCTGCCTTATTCGCAGCAATGTCTGCCCTCAGAGGAACTAGGAAAACTTTATATTCTGGAGTGGCCGCAGTCTCTCTGAGTATCCCTGGTGTTTTTGTTCCTTCGCTATACCCTGAGCAGCAGTCAGTGTGTCATTCTGCATAGGGTCCTGCTTAGGGGGTTTATACAGACCCTCCTCTATTTTAACTGGGTTTATCTTCACCTGCCCACAATCTTGCTTGTCTCTAGCCCACACTGCTGGGAACTGTTGACAAGGTAACCCATAGACACCATCCTGGTTCCAGTCTCTGATGATCAGGGCAGCTGCGCCTCTGCTAGCCAGGCCGTGTATTCTGTTGGTTGTGCGCGTTCACTGCCCCTGACTCGTCCACATTATTTCTCCCTTTCTCGAATCTACAAAAGCTCCCGCTTCCCTTAGGATGTCTATTCCAAGGATTGTGCCCTCATTATTTGGACATACCCAGAAATACACTGGAAGCTGCACTCCCCCGATTTCTAGTACCTGCAATTCCCTTCTTTCTGCTTTTACTGTTTTTTCCTCCTACACCCCTGATATAACTGGCCTGTCCGGTTGCTGGTAACGGTAAGTTTGTTATCGATACCGATGCCCCTGTGTCCACTAACATATTGCATTGCCAACCCCTAACAATGCCGTTGTGTACATCCGCGGGTCACCAGCGCTGGCAGGGCAGCCCACTGCCACATCTTTTTCTGTCTTAAGAGGCACCGTTACCAGCTCTTTTATCTGATCGACAGTCAGACCGTTTGCTGATGGGGTGAGTGACTGGGTATCTGCCGTGACCTTCGCCTGGGTTTTCCCCCTCCCTTTTGGACACCGGCTCCAGCCATGCCCCGACAGGGCACAGCTGTAGCATATCAACTCCTTCACTGCCTTATACTTGGTCCGGCAGTCCTTTGCTGGGTGCCCTGGCTGCCGGCAAGCAAAACAAGCCCTCTGGGACATCACAGCAGCTGCATCCACTATACCCACTTTACGATTTCTCTTGCCTTTTCTATGGTCTATCTCACTGGCCCACGAAACTATCTCAGAGTAGTTGGACCCCACTGTTATGCTTGAATCTAAAACTTCCCGGTGGGCTGAGCTCAGGCCTTCCTTCGGCATTTTTAGGAATCCTGGGTCGTCCCTCCCTGGGTTATCCAACCCTGAATACTCCTCGTACACTCGGTATTTACGTTCTGCATAATCCATGGCTGTCTCGTCAGCCCTCTGGGTCACTGCCATTATCATTCTCCAGCTACTCTCGCCTCCCCCCAGTCACTGCCTCACTTCCCCTTTAAAAGAGCAATATCTTTCTTCATTACTGGCGCTCCCGGTAGTTGTCCATGTACCATCCTGCACCCTCTGGGCCACCCTGTCCCACGTATTCCTCGGGCACTTGGCTTTCACTAACACATGTACATCTTTAGGGTGCATCTGGTGAATTTCAACCATTTCCTCGAGTTTGCGCCAGAACTCTGAATTCCCACAGGCGACTTTAAGTGAGGGCAACTTGGACAAAATGCTCTGTTTCTCCCCGGGGGTGAAGGGCTTATGAATAGTCATAATCAAGGTCAAGGGCTGGCTCGGATCATCAGAGTTCTCAACCTGATGTTGACTGACTTCAATAGGTGCCATTCTGGTTGATCTCTCTGGGTAAAACCTCTCCCTGAGATATCTCCATACTAATTCCCACACTACGCAAAATATAAAACTGCAGAGTATGTACTCCACAATCTGCCAATTTTGAGTACCCGAACTCATGAGGCCTGCTGTATTCCCTCACATCACACTTGCAAACGCATACACTAAAATGCAGCTCCCCGAACGAGAATACACGCCCCCACTCTGGCGTCTCGAACCGTACCGTTGGTTAACACCTTTCGCAACTGGTGGTTCAAGTCTCACCAAGTTAACCAAGTTAACATGCAAAGGTTCCTCACTTATATAAACACACATGCACATGCACACACTACTTCAATATCTACCAGTTCAGCTCTCCACTTTCGTCATACCTCGTGTTCCCGTGTGTCCGCCGACCGAACAGATCCAAGTGTGAGTGTTATTTTAGAAAAATACTCACCAACTTAGACTGCTAGGAACGCTGGCCACTAGACAGATCACGAAGTATCCCACTCCTGACACCAAATGTTGTATCGTGGGTGAAATCACCGGACAGACAGAGTCACTGGTAGATACAAAGCAGCTTCTTTATTCAACACAACAAGGTACAGCAGGCATCTTACGGACGGAGACGCTTTCCGTAGAAAGGTCTGCTAGTCCAATGTGGGCTCGATATTTATATACTTTATACTTTATTGTCGCCAAACAATTGGTACTAGAACGTACAATCATCACAGCGATATTTGTTTCTGCGCTTCACACTCCCTGGATTACAAATATTAAAAATAGTTAAAATTTGTAAATATTAAAAATTTAAATTATAAAACATAAATAGAAAGTAGAAAATGGGAAGTAAGGTAGTGCAAAAAAACCAAGAGGCAGGTCCAGATATTTGGAGGGTACAGCCCAGATCCGGGTCAGGATCCGTTCAGCAGTCTTATCACAGTTGGAAAGAAGCTGTTCCCAAATCTGGCCGTAGGAGTCTTCAAACTCCTGAACCTTCTCCCGGAGGGAAGAGGAAAGAAAAGTATGTTGGCTGGGTGGGTCAGTCCTTGATTAACCTGGCAGCACGGCTCCAACAGTGTGCGGTATAAAGTGAGTCCACGGACGGAAGATTGGTTTGTGTGATGTGCTGCGCCGTGTTCACGATCTTCTGCAGCTTCTTTCGGTCTTGGACAGGACAACTTCCATACCAGGTTGTGATGCACCTTGGAAGAATGCTTTCTACAGTGCATCTATAAAAAATTGTGAGGTTTTAGGGGACAGGCCAAATTTCTTTAGTTTTCTCAGGAAGTAAAGGCGCTGGTGGGCCTTCTTGGCAGTGAACTCTGCTTGGTTGGACCAAGTCAGGTCATTTGTGATACTGACCCCGAGGAACTTAAAGCTTAAATATGCTAAACACAAAGGCAATCGCTACTTGAAAAGTTGCAGACAATGCATAGGCAATGCTTCCTTTTGAAGCTACATACAAAATATCACACCATTCTTTCCTTCTGACGCCAATATATCTGGGTTGGTATCCACAGCCTTTAGGATTTACTTGGCATTTTGCGTGCTAACATAGAAGACAATTAATATTTATAATGTATAGATAATACTGTCTTTGAAACTGCAGCATTAGGTCAAACTATGGCGCCAGAAGCATCTGGTATTTACACCTTTTAGGAAGCTCATTGTGGTGGACTCAATCCACAGTCCTTTGTCAAACTGTTAAAATAGAAATCTGGTGGCCAAAGTCATTTAAGTGTAAACATATCATCTACCCAAAAAAAACTCACTCAAACAGCATGAATACTTTTTATCGGCACTTTACATGTCGGGACAGTGATGGTGAAAGGGGGAGGGAAAGAAGACATGGGGAGGAGTGGTCTCAAGATCCTCAGGTGTTCCTCCCAATGGGATAAAGCACAAAGAGGGGAAATATCAAAGAGAGATGAGAATGGAACTGTGATTGTCATGAGAGATTTAATCAGAAGCAGATTAGGGTAGCGCTGCATTGAGTACCTTTGCTCTGTGAGCTGCTACAACCATGATCTGCTGGTGACAACCCATTCCAATTGAGTTTCCCATTCACATACCAACATATCGGTCCCTTACAGCTGTCATAACCAGTGGTGGGGTAGTAATGGGACAAGCTCCCACTTCCCATCAAATGTTGACAATGGTGTGCGCCTCAAATTGCCTCTGTCAATCAAGTCCAGCTCCTGGCTTTTACATATGGGTTCGCTACTACACCCAATGAACTGTTCTAGTGCCAGGGGAAGGTGCAAATGGGTTTACTGGCGTCATATAACGAACCGCTATGGGCAGATGGGGCTCCTCAGCCATACTTGGGCTCAAGTGGAAGAAAAATTCTGATCTCAAACCTCCACTGGCCTGTGGCTAGACCCATTCATGGGGAGACTTCGGGAGTAAACCCTGAGGAAGAATCCGGAGCTGGATTCCCTGTTGGTCCTGTGTTCAATGCAGACTGGCAATCCAGCAACACCGCTGGTGCCTGACTGCATCGATCTTCGCCGTTGCTTTGGATTCATCAGCTGTGTGGAGAGCAGGGGCCCCTGCATGGGCAACTGCTTGCTTTACATATCGTACTTCCCTGACTTGTATATTGACGTTGACACTAGGGTGCAATATCCATGGTCAATCCTGACCAGCGGAGGGCCATGATCAACATGTCTGTAGAGGGCCGCCTCTCCCGCTACAGTGAGGCCGAGTACAGGTTGAACAAGCAACGCCTCATATTCTGACAGTGTAGCCTCCAATCTCGAGGGCATGAACATTGATTTCTCCAAATTCAAGAATAACTACCTCTTGTTTCCACAACCCACCCCGACCTTTCTTCTGACTTTTCACCCATTCTGATGACCAATTAACCCCTTCACCTCTCCTCATGCACCCTCATGACCTGCCCATCAACTCTGTCTGGTTCTCCACCTTCTCCGTGTCATCCCATGGTCTAACATTCTCTCCTATTAGATTTCTTTCTCTTCATCTCTTTGCCTTTTCTGCCTGTCACCCAGCTCCTCACATCATCATCCCTCCACAAACCACACGTTCCCCACCCCTCACTTGTCCTCCTCCCCCTCCCCCACCACCGTATTCTGGCTTTTGTCCCTTTCTTTCTAATCCCGATGAAGGTTCTCAGCCCGAAATGTCGACGGTTTGATGAGTTCCTCCAGCATTTTCTGTATGTTTGCTTCAGTCTGTGTATTGATTAAGCTAATCAAACTGGTACAGTGGAAGAGGAATTTGTGGAATGGTCAGAGACAGTTTCTTACAGCAGTATCTTACCCACGAACGGGCTATTTCAGATGTAATCTGTGTAATTGAGGTGGGATTACAGAGAGATCTTGTGGTGAAGGATCCCTGAAGAAGTGATCACAATGTGGGAGATCTCCAGACCACAGATTGAGGGTGAACAGCAGGGTCAGAACCAGTATCCTCACCCTAATTAAAGGCAATTTCAGAGACGTGACTGTGGAGTTGTCTGGCGCAGATGGGGTAAATAGGCTCAGGGACAGGTCAGTAATGAGCAGTGGCAGATGTTCAAGGAGACTGTTCGTAACACTCAGCAGACGTTGATCTCGATTAGACAGAGGGATCACAGAGAGCAAAGAACATTCTGTGGTCAAAGGAGGCAGACAAGAGGATCAGGATTTTTTCAGGAACCAGTGATGAGACAAAATCTAAAACTAACAAGGAAAAAGCAGAGAGGTTAACTCCAATAATTTGCATTAGTGTTCACAGTGGGGGCACAGCAAACATCCCACAGATATCTCATGGTGAAATTTCAACATTGTGCCATAATGTGTAACAATCACCATCACTAGGGAAAAAAACTAATGGGACTAAAAGCAAACATTACTTGGTCTCAATGACCTGCACTGGAGGCTTTCACAGGAAGTCTGGAGAGAAAGTAGATACATTGAAGTCTGTCAAAACTCACTGTTACAGAAAGGTCCCAGTGGAGTTGAAAACCATTGTTGAAGAAGGGTGGAAGATGAAAAGCAGGTAACTGTAGTCCAGTTAACTTCACTTCAGGTACTGGAGTCTATAATCTATGAAGAAATAATGTCATTTAGAAAAGTTTAATGTCATTGAATTAAGTCACCAGGGTTCACAGTCAAATTCACACAGCACAGAAACGAGCCATTCAGCTCAAATGGTCCACGCTGACCAAAGTTCCCATCTGAGCTCGTGGTCTGTAACCCCCTCACCACCACATTATGAGCAAGGTTATCCTCCTCCTTCTCCCATTTCCTTCCATTTGACCCATATCCTTCAAAACCTTTCCTTTCCATCTACCTGCCCAAGTGCATTTTCAATGTACCTGACTCAACCACTCCCCATAGCAGTTCATTCCATTTACTGACCAGTCTGTGTGTGGAAAAGTTGCCCTTCAGGTCCTTATTAAATCTCATCTTAAACCAATACCTTCCAGTTCTTGATTTCCCAACACTGACAAAAAGACTGTTCTCTTTGACCCAACCCTGGTCCTTCATGAATTTATACGCCTCTGCAATATCAGCACTCTTTCTCACACATTCCAGAGAAAAATATCTAAAATCCTTTCCACAGATCTCCTCTGCACTCTTTCCCGCTTAATGCTGTCTGTCATACGGCAGGGTGACCAAAACAAATCATTCTGGTCGCCAGTGAATCTTCTCAGCTCCAGGGTGGACAAGGTCAATTGTGTAATAAGGACACATTTGAGTAAAAACACTGACACTGTATACCAAGCACACTGAGCTGCCAGAGCACAGCATCGGCCAGTGAGGACACAGACCAGTACAACACCCGGCTCTCTACTACAAAATTCAAAGTTGAAAGTAAATGTATTATCAAAAATACACTTGTATCACCGTATACAACGCTGAGATTAGTTTTCTTGTGGGCATACTACCAGTTTGTTAGAGCGGTAGGGGAGGATGAAACTAATTTGGTGGGGGTAGGTTGTAGAAACCAGAGTGGAGGCACTCAGGATAGGAGGGAAGGTAAAAGAGCAAAGATAGCATGCAATTACACTGTCAGATGATAGGACATCACCGCAGCCAGCAGGGTGAGTATCAGTGCATGAGGGATGCAGAATCAAAGGGTAGCGATACTGTACTCAGAGTGTTATATCTCTATCCACAGAGTATAAGAAATAAGGTGGGTGATCTTATTGCCCTATTACAGATTGTCAGATATGATGTCATGGCCACCGCTGTGTCGTGGCAGAAGGATGCTTGCAGTTGGGAGCTGAATGTCCAAGGTTACATGTTGTATCAGAGAGATAGGAAGGTAGGCAGAGGGGGTGGCATCAATTCAGTAGAAAGATGTGATATAGGATCAGAAGATGCTGTATCATTCTGCATTGAGTTAAGAAACTGCAAGGGTAAAAGGACACTGATGCAGTTATATACAGGTCTCCAAACAGCAGCCTGGATATGGACCACAGATTACAACAGGAAATAGCAAAGACGTGCCAAAGGGCAATGTTATGATAGTCATGGGAGATTTCAACATGCAGGTAGATTGGAAAATTCAGGTTGGAATTAGATCACAGGAGAGTGAGTTTGTTGAATACCGACAAGATGGCTTTTTAGAACAGGGATGAGCTACATTAGATTGGGTGTTATATAGTGAAACCAAGGTAATTATGGAGCTTCAGGTAAAAGAATCCTTAGGAAACAGTGATGACAATATGATTGTGTTCAGCTTGAAATTTGATAGAAAGAAAGTAAAGTCTGACGTATCAGTATCTCAGTGAAGAACAAGATATTACAGTTGTATGAGAGAGGAGTTGGCCAAAGTAAATTGGAAGCAGATACTGGCAAAGATCAAGCAGAGAAGCAATGGTGTGAGTTTGTGGGAAAAATGAGGAAGATGCAGGATAGATGTATTCCAAAAAATGAAGAAACACTTAAATGGCAAAATGGGGCTGATGAGGGAAGTCACAGCCAATGTAAAAGCAAAAGAAAGTGCATCCAACAATGCAAAAATTAGTGGTAAGACAGAGGATTGGAAAGCTTTTAAAAGCCTGCAGAAAGAATAACAGGAGGGAAAAGATGAAATGTGAAAACAAATAGCAAACAATATCAAAGTGCGTAGTAATAGTTTTTTCAAGTATGTTAAAAATAAAAGAGAGATGAGAGTGGATATAGGACCGCTGGAATACGAGGGTGGAGAAATAATAAAGGAGGACAAGGAGATGGCAAATGAACTAAATGGGTGTTTTGCATGAGTCTTTGCAGAAGACACTAGCAGTGTGCCAGATATTGCAGGGTGTGAGGGAAGAGAAATGAGTGCAGTTACTATTACAAGTGAGAAGGTGCTCAAAAAGCTGAAAAGGCTGAGTGTATGTGTCACCTGGACCAGATGTACTGCACCCTACGGTTCTGAAAGAGATAGCAATAGATTGTGAGGGCATCAATAATTATCTTTCAAAATTATTGGACTCTAGCATGGTGCCAGATGACTAGGAAACTGCAAATATCACCCCACTCTTTAAGACTCCAGGAAAGCAACAGAAAGGAAATTATAGACCAGTTAGCCCGAACTCAGTGGTTGGGAAGTTGTTGGAGTCAACTTGTAAGGGAGAAGTTAGGGAGTACTTGGAGACACAGAACAAGATGGGACAAATACTCCAACATGAGGAATTCTGCAGATGCTGGAAATTCAAGCAACACACATCAAAGTTGCTGGTGAACGCAGCAGGCCAGGCAGCATCTCTAGGAGGAGATACAGTCGACGTTTCAGGCCGAAACCTTTCATCAGGACTAACTGAAGGAAGAGCTTGTAAGAGATTTGAAAGTGGGAGGGGGAGGATGAGATCCAAAATGATAGGAGAAGACGGGAGGGGGAGGGATGGAGCCAAGAGCTGGACAGGTGATTGGCAAAAGGGATATGAGAGGATCATGGGACAGGAGGCCCAGGGAGAAGGAAAAGGGGGAGTGGGGGGAAAACCCAGAGGATGAGCAAGGGGTATAGTCAGAGGGACAGAGGGAGAAAAAGGAGAGTGAGAGAAAGAATGTGTGTACATAAATAACGTATGGGGTACGAGGGGGAGGTGGGGCATTAGCGGAAGTTAGAGAAGTCAATGTTCATGCAATCAGGTTGGAGGCTACCCAGACAGAATATAAGGTGTTGTTCCTCCAACCTGAGTGTGGCTTCATCTTTACAGTAGAGGAGGCCATGGATAGACATATCAGAAAGGGAATGGGACGTGGAATTAAAATACGTATGTGGCCACTGGGAGATCCTGCTTTCTCTGGCGGACAGAGCGTAGGTGTTCAGCAAAATAATCTCCCAGTCTGCGTCGGGTCTCGCCAATATATAGAAGGCCACATTGGGAGCACCGAACGCAGTATATCACCCCAGCCGACTCACAGGTGAAGTGTCACCTCACCTGGAAGGACTGTCTGGGGCCCTGAATGGTGGTAAGGGAGGAAGTGTAAGGACATGTGTAGCACTTGTTCCGCTTACAAGGATAAACGCCAGGAGGGAGATCAGTGGGGAGGGATGGGGGGGCGAAAATGGACAAGGGAGTCGCATAGGGAGCGATCCCTGCAAAAAGCAGAAGTGGGGGGGAGGGAAAGATGTGCTTCGTGGTGGGACCCCATTGGAGGTGGCAGAAGTTACATAGAATAATATGTTGGACCCGGAGGCTGGTGGGGTGGTAGGTGAGGACCAGGGGAACCCTATTCCTAGTGGGGTGGCGGGAGGATGGAGTGAGAGCAGATGTGCGTGAAATGGGGGAGGAAGGGAAGCCCCTTTCTTTAAAAAACGAGGACATCTCCCTCGTCCTGGAATGAAAAGCCTCATCCTGAGAGCAGATGCGGCAGAGACGGAGGAATTGCGAGAAGGGGATGGCACTTTTACAAGAGGCAGGATGAGAGGAGGAATAGTTCAGATAGCTGTGAGAGTCAGTAGGCTTATAGTAGACATCAGGAGATCAGCTGTCTCCAGAGATAGAGACAGAAAGATCTAGAAAGGGGAGGGAGGTGTCGGAAATGGACCAGGTAAACTTGACGACTGGGTGAAAGTTGGGAGGCAAAGTTAATAATGACATGGGTCCGAGCTATGCCTGCCTTTTGTTGGCTTTGTGGAACAATCTATGTTCCAAACCTATTCTGGCATCTGTCCCCCACTTTTCCTTTGCTACATTGACAACTGCATTGGTGTTGCTTCCTGCACGCATGCTGAGCTCATTGACTTTATTAACTTTGCCTCCAACTTTCACCCTGCCCTCAAGTTTACCTGGTCCATTTCCGACACCTCCCTCCCCCTTCTAGATCTTTCTGTCTCTATCTCCAGAGACAGCTTATCTACTGATGTCTACTATAAGCCTACTGACTCTCACAGCGATCTGAACTATTCCTCCTCTCATCCTGCCTCTTGCAAAAATGCCATCCCCTTCTTGCAATTCCTCCGTCTCTGCCGCATCTGCTCTCAGGATGAGGCTTTTCATTCCAGGACGAGGGAGATGTCCTTCTTTTTTAAAGAAAGGGGCTTCCCTTCCTCCCCCACTTCACGCACATCTGCCCTCACCCCATCCTCCCGCCACCCCACTAGGAATAGGGTTCCCCTGGTTCTCACCTACCACCCCACCAGCCTCCGGGTCCAACATATTATTCTCCGTAACTTCCGCCACCTCCAATGGGATCCCACCACTAAGCACATCTTTCCCTCCCCCTCCCCCCTGCTGTCTGCAGCGATCGCTCCCTAAGCAACTCCCTTGTCCATTCGTCCCCACCATCCCTCCCCACTGATCTCCCTCCTGGCACTTATCCTTGTAAGCGGAACAAGTGCTACACATGCCCTTACACTTCCTCCCTTACCACTATTCAGGGCCCCAGACAGTCCTTCCAGGTAAGGCGACACTTCACCTGTGAGTCGGCTGGGGTGATATACTGCGTTCGGTGCTCCCAATGTGGCCTTCTGTATATTGGCGAGACCCGACGCAGACTGGGAGATCGTTTTGCTGAACACCTACGCTCTGTCTGCCAGAGAAAGAAGGATCTTCCAGTGGCCACACATTTTAATTCCACATCCCATTCCCACTCTGACATGTCTAGCCATGGCCTCCTCTACTGAAAAGATGAAGCCACACTCAGGTTGGAGGAACAACACCTTATATTGTCTGGGTAGCCTCCAACCTGATGGCATAAACATTGACTTCTCTAACTTCCGCTAATGCCCCACCTCCCCCTTGTACCCCACCCGTTATTTATATACACACATTCGTTCTCTCACTCTCCCTTTTCTCCCTCTGCCCCTCTGACAACACCGCTTGCCCATCCTCTGAGTTCCTCCCCCCTCCCCCTTTTCCTTCTCCCTGGGCCTCCTGTCCCATGATCCTCTCATATCCCTTTTGCCAATCACCTGTCCAGCTCTTGGTTCCATCCCTCCCCCTCCTTTCTTCTCCTATCATTTTGGATCTCCCCCTCCCACTTTCAAATCTCTTACCAGCTCTTCCTTCAGTTAGTCCTAATGAAGGGACTCGGCCTGAAACATCAAACGTAACTCTTCCTAGAGATGCTGCCTGGCCTGCTGCGTTCACCAGCAACTTGGATGTGTGTTGCTAGGACAAATACAGCATGGTTTCCTTAAGGGAACATATTGCCTGATGAACCTGTTGGAATTCTTTGAGAAGATTACATGTAGAATGGGTAAACGGGATGCAGTCCACGTTGGATATTTGGACTTTTAGAAGGCATTTGATAAGGTGCCACATATGAGGCTGCTTACCACATTAAGAGCCCATGGTATTACAGGAAAGTTACAAGCATTGACTGATTGGGAGAAGGCAGCGAGTGGTAATAAAAGGATCCTTTTCTGGTTGGTTGCCAGTAAGTAGTGGTGTTCTGCAGGAGTCAGTGTTACGACCGCTTCTTTTTATGCTGGATATCAATGATATAAAAGATGAAATAGATGGCTTTGTTGTCAAGTTTGCAGATGATATGAAGACTGGCGGAGGGGCAGGTAGTGTTGAGGAAATGGGTAGGCTGCAGAAGGACTTAAACAGATCAGGAGATGGGCAGGAGAGTAGCAAATGAAATACAATGTCAGAAAATGCATGGTCATGCTCTTCGGTAGTAGAAATAAATGTGCAGACCTTTTTCTAAATGGGCAGAAAATCCAAAAATCTGAGATGCTAAGGGAATTGGCAGTCCTCGTGCCGAACAACCTAAAGGTTGACTTGCAGGTAGAGTTGGTGATGAGGAAGGCAAATATTATAATTAACATTCCTTTCAAGGGGTCTCAAATATAAGAGTAGGGATGTGATGCTGAGGCTTTATAAGGCACTGGTGAGACCTCACCTTGACGACAGTGAACAATTTCGGGCTCCTCAACTAGGAAAAGATGTGGTGGCATTGAAGAGGGTTCAGAGGAGGTTCATAGGATGATTCCAGGATTGAGAGTGTTAGGCTCTGAGGAATGTTTGATAGCTCTGGGTCTGTACTCGCTGGAATTTAGAAGGATAAGAGGGGATCTCATTGAAACCTTTCAAATGTTGAATGGACTAGACAGAGTAGATGTGGAAAAGATGTTCCCCATTTCCCATGGCGAGGGAGTCTAAGACAAGTGGGCACAGCCTCAGGGTAGAGGGGCGCCCATTTAAATCAGAGATGCAGAGAAATTTCTTTAGCCAGAGTGTGGTGAATTTGTGGAATTTATTACCAGAGGCAGCTGTGGGGGCCAGGTCGTTGGGTGTATTTAAGGCAGAGCTGGATAGTTCCTTGACTGGATGGGGCATCAAAGGCTTCGGGGAAAAGGCCGAGGAGTGAGGCTGAGGAGGAGAAACAAGCGTCAGCCATGATTGAATGGTGGGGCAGACACGATGGGCCAAATGGCCTAATTCTGCTGCTATGTCTTATGGTCTTACTCAGTTAATCCAAGAACCACAACATAATCAATGAAACACCGCACCCAACCAGGTAACCAAATAACCAATGTGTAAACGACAACAACGTGTGCAAATACAAGAGAGAAAATAATAATAATCATAAAGAAATGAGAAATAAATAGAGAACATAAGATGCAGAAGTCGTGAAAGTGAGTCCATAGATTGTGGGAAACAGTTCAGTGATGAGTTAAGTGAAGTTAAATCTCTTTTTCTAGTAAATGAATAGCCTGTAACTTCCCTTTGGACTTGGAGGCAATTTGATGTGGCAGAACAGAGGTGAGACAGCGGACCCGTCACTGAGAGTGAGGAAGACACGAAGTTCGGTTGATTTAAACGCCGGGCCCAAATGGAAAAGTCAGGTACAGGCCAAATGGAGGCAGCAGGGACCAGGCCCCAGCTCGTATCGAAGCAACTGAACCCAGTGTTTGGATGATGATTTAGGAGCCAGGCCAGATTGAAATGGTCAGTGTGTTGGCCCGAGGCCAGGGATGAGCCGGTTCAGCTCGCTGCTCCATTCTGCGCTGAACTAAGCATCTGTGGATGGACTCTCTGAGGATTTCAGTTCAAAATGCTACAGTATTTGCTTGTGTTTATTGTTTGCATGATTTATTTTCCTTTCTGCACATTGGGTGTTTGACAGTCTTCTTGCTTTATTAGTGGGTTCTTTTGGCTTTCTTTGTTTTATGGCAGCCTGTTTGGAACGATCCTCAAGTTTGTAGAATATAAGCATACTTTGATAATAAATGTACTTTGAACTTTGGTTCAAAAACCTGATGGTTGAGGGTTAAAATAAGGTCAAAAATTTAATAAAACTCAAAACTGATGATCTTTTAATTACAGGCCAGGATGCAGAAGAGTGGAAAATGACAAATATTCTTCCCCTTTTTAAGAACTGCAATAGGGACAAGACAGGAAACTATACCCTGGTGACTCTTACATTAGTGGTAGGGTTATTTTTGGAAATGATCTTTAACAATGGGATCAACTTGTTTCTGAGAAAGCATAAATGCATTCAGAGTAGCAAAAATCTCTTTGCATGGGCAACGTCAAGTCTTGCAAACTCGGTTGAATTTTTAAAGTGAGAAATTCAATTGCTGAGGGCCGGGTAGTGGATATAGAGCATGTGGACTCTGGTGAAGCTTTCAACAAAGGCACTGATCGAAAGCAAGAAGGCACATGGGCTGAATAGATATTTGGTAGAATATATTCAAAGTGTAGCTTGGTCAGAGAACACAATAGGTAATGGTTGAGGGGTGTGATTCTGACTGGAGACCTGTGAACAGTGGTACCCCACAAGGATCAGTACTGGGAACTCTGTCCTGATGAAGGGTCTCGGCCTGAAACGTCGACTGTACCTCTTCCTAGAGATGCTGCCTGGCCTGCTGCGTTTGCCAGCAACTTTGATGTGTCTGCTCTTTGTGAAGTGACTTGAATGAAAATCAAGCTGGGCTGATTTGTAGGTCTGAAGAGACAGAGAATTTAGTGGAGTTGTGGATACAGTGCAAGGTTCACACAGGATAGACATAGACATAGACATACTTTATTGATCCAGAGGGAAACTGGGTTTTGTTACAGCTGCACCAACCAAGAATAGAGCAGAAATATAGAAATAAGTCCAGGACCAGCCTGTTGGCTCATGGTGACTGACCCTCCACGGGAGGAGCTGCAAAGTTCGATGGCCACAGTCAGGAACAACCTCCCATGACGCCCAGTTGTGTCGCAGTGGAATATGGCCGGAGTCCAACAGCAAAAAGTTCAATATCCGGGCTACAAACACGTTCCTCGATCGCAATATGACCAGGATTGCATCATCCGTTGTTAACCAGAACAGCAAGCCCCCAACTCCTTTACGCTTCCCGCTCTCAGTGAACTTCCGGTCAGCCCGAACGGTCTGGAAGCCCTCCATGGAAAAGTTTTGGTCGGGTATGTCCACGTGCAGTCCAAGTGGAGAACTCCTCTTCTCCACAAGTCTCTGTTGTCTCGACCCGGTCCTCTTTCCTCATTCAGGATTCAGCAGAATATAGACCAGCTGTAAATACGGACAGAGAAATGGCAGATGAGCCAAAGAACTTTGGGAAGTCAGATTTCAGAGGTTTTCTTTGGAATTCCTCTCCCTGTTGGAGTAGTTGAAATGGCATTTATGGCAATGACAAGCTCCACCTCAAGATGTGGGAGATCAGGGAGTCAGTCAGCGTCCCCGACAACTTCACATCAGGGAAATGCACCATCTGCAGCTCCTGACTGACCGTGTGAAGGACACTGAGCTGGAGATGGACAGATCTTGAGTTTTCAGGATGCTGAGACCAGAGATTCAGTGAGTTGGTCACACCTGAGATCAGGCTGCAGATAGTTTAGTGACCACCATGACTGGAAAGAGGAAGGGACAGACAGTGCAATGTCTCCCTGTGGCTGTACACTCCTTTCGATATCCCTGAGAGGATGACAAACCAGAGCACAGCAGCCGTCAGGTCGGTGGTACTGACAGCCGGGTCTGATGCTCTGCGTGAGGAAAGGACAAGCAGAGCAGTAATGACAGCACTCTCACAGTACAGGGGACATGCAGGAGATTCTGTGGCAGCATCAGAGATGCCAGGATAATGTGTCGCCTCCTGGGTACCAGGGTCAGGTATCTCTGAGATATGCAGGATTTCCAAAAGATAGACTTGCCGGCAGAGTCGGTGGTGAGGAAGCCAAATGCAATGTTAGCATTCATTTCCAGAGGACTACTGCACAGAAGCAAGGATGTAATGCTGAGGATTGATGAGGCATTTGCTCAATCACACTTGGAGTATTGTGAACTGTTTTGGGCCCCTTATCTAAAAAAGTATGAGCTAGCATTGGAAAGGGTCCAGAGGAGGTTCACAAGAGTGATGTCAGCAATGAAAGGGTTAATGCATGAGGATCTTTGATGGCTCTGGGCCTGTCTGTACTCACTGGAGTTTAGAAGAAAGAGGGGATCTCATTGAAACCTATCAAATATTGAAAGGTTGAGATAGAGTGGACGTGGAGAGGATGTTTCTGATAGTGGGGCATCTACAACCACATGGCACATCCTCAGAATACTAGGACATCCTGTTAGAACAAAGATATGGAGTAATTTCCTTAGTAAAGGGCAGTGAATCTGAGCAGCCTATGTCAGGATGCTGTTCATTGAATAGAGCTCACTGTTTAACCCCATCATTCCCACAATCCTGATCAATAAGCTACAGAATCCGGTCCCTCTGCAATTGGATCCTCGACTTACCAACCGAGAGACCACAATCTGTGCGGATTGGTGATAATATCTCCCCCTCGCTGATGATCAACACTGGTACACCTCAGGGGTGTGTGCTTAGCCCACTGCTCTACTCTCTATATACCCATGACTGTGAGGCTAGGCATAGCTCAAATACCATCTACAAATTTGCTGATGACACAACCACTGTTGGTAGAAACTCAGATGGAGATGAGGGGGCACAGAGGAATGAGATATACCAGCTGTGGTGTCGCAGCGAGAACATTGCACTCAATGTCAGTCAGACAAAAGAACTGATTGTCGACCTCAGGAAGGGTAAGACGAGGGAACACGAACCAATCCTCATGGAGGGATCAGAAGTGGAGAGAGGAAACAATTTCAAGTTCCTGGATATCAATATCTCTGAGGATCTAACCTGGTCCCAACATATTCATGCAGCTACAGTACAAAGAGGGCAAGACAGTGGATATATCTCATCAGGAGTTTGAAGATTTTTGGTTTGTCACTTTAAAACACTCAAAAACTGCTATAGGTGTATTCGATGTATAGCATTTATAATACACGTTATTTCTGTCTTTGCACTCTAGTTAATCTACTTAATCTACATATCCATATACACATATACTGATTTATTTATTCTTTCTATATTATCATGTACTGCATTGAACTGCTGCTGCTACATTAACAAATTTCATGACACACGCCAGTGGTAACAAACCTGATTCTGGTTCTGACTCTGAATTCATCCCCACAGACGGCTGTGGCCAATTCACTGGGTATATTTAATGTGGAGGTTCTCGACTGTGGGGACGAAAAGAGGGTCTGAGAGAGTTCAGAGATCTGTCATGATCTCTTACTCCTGGTAGAATGGTGCAGCAGACTGGATGGGCCAAATGGCCTAATTCTGCTCCTGTGTTTTATGGTCTGATGGTCTCGGAGCAGCTGCAGGACATTTCAAATGGAAGGCTGACCAGCCAGACATCATGGTGGACGGTGCATGTTGGTAATTGCAACGTAAGGAGGAGGAGGGATGTGGTCCTGTGCAGTGAATTTAGAGAAATAAGACAGAAACTAAGAAATAGTAAGCTGTTTATTACTCCCAGTGACACTTGTTAGTGCAGGGAGATATAGAAATATACCACTGATGAATGTGTGGCTGAGGAGCTGGTGCAGGGCAAGAGATTCAGTTTGATCGATCAATGGGGATAACTTCTAGGGATGATTGACAGAAATTGTTCACTCCCTCGGGTCTTCATGGGAAGGAACAGTTTTCTCCCTCTTGAAACTGCAGGGAATAGATTTAACATGACAGGTTGGAGGTTTAAAGAGGATCTGAAGGGTGAGGTGATGGAGGTGGATAAAATTATCTGAGACGTACAGAGGTTAGAGAGACAGAGACAATTTCCCTCGGTATAGGTGTAAATCTAAAGGGAATAGTTTTAATGTGGGGGAGGTGATTTAAAGGGGATCTGCAGGGTAAATATTACACACAAGAGAATTGCTGGTATTCCAAATGAGCCGTCAGAGGAGGTGGTGGAGACAGAAACACACAAAGTCTCTGTTCACAAACGCTTCTCAGGAAACTGTCATTCACTGTGTACATCCTGCCCTGGTTGAACTTCCAGGTGCTGGGTCATTGTTGTTTTCCATCTGTACAGTATTAATGATCTGGATGAGAATGTGGTGAACTGGATCAGGAAGTTTGCAGATGACACCAAGATAAGTCGTGCAGTGGACAGTGAAGAAGGCTAACAAATATTGACATGTGATGTGGACTAGCTGGAAAAGTGGCAGATGGAATTTAATACACACAAGTATGAGGTGTTTTTGAACATAGGATTAACGAGAGAAATGTGTGGTTTAACGATGATATGATGAAAACTGTCCTCTTTCCCCTTTCCCCAGAAGGAGGTTACAATCTGGAACACACTGCCTGAAGGGGTGGTGCAGGCTGGTGTTTAAGGACCATTTGGATGAGTATTTGAATCACCAAGGCAGGGTAGGAGACAGACCAAGTGCGATGGATTTTTGTTGGATAAAGGTATTAATAGTCACACAGTGAACCAAACCCCTCAAAAGGTGACCAAAGTGTTCCCATCCTCTGTGCACCCTGTACTTTTATATGGGAATTTGGTGAAGTACTCTGGGTGATATTAGGAGAAATGTCTGACAGCTTGGTCACAGTGGGAGGGTGCAAATATCTTCTCAGAGGATAAGGGGTTCAGTGGAACAAGCTCACAGCTAAGAATGAAGGTGACAAACCCCACTGCAGTGGAGGACTGCTGTGGTCAGGCGTTCATATGCCTCTGGGCCTTGCTCACTGAAGCCCCTGGGCATGTGCCTCTAATATTGTTACACAGTTCCCTGTATGTGGCATCACAGGTAGACAGGGTTGTGTGTTCTACTTGCCTTGTCAGCCAAAGAACTGCCTCTCATTAGAGTTGGACAAAACTGTTTAAAGACAGATTTAAAGGGGATCTGAGGGGTAAATATTTCACACAGAGAATAACTGGCATCTGGAATTAACTCCCAAAATAGAGTCACTGGTTTATACAGAAATGAAACAGTCCCTTCGGTACAACTCATCCCCGCCGACCAAGTTGTCGACCTGAACTCGGCCCATCTGCCTGCATTAGGCCCGAATCCCTCTCAACCTTTCCCATCCATGTGACTGTGCAAATATGTTTTAAATATTGTACCTGAGGCAGAGAGCCGGTGCAGTGAGGCGCTGACAGACACTCACTGTTCCGCGGGCAGGAAGAGGAGAGGCGGATCCCACAGCGGAGACGAAACCCCAACAAGTAGAGACCGGCTCCGCCATCTCGGACTTCCCGCCCTGGACCGTTTCCAGGGAAACGACGGCGGTGACGGTGGGACCCCTGTGACGTCACCTCGTGTTTGTCACGTGACGGGGCAGCGGGAGCTGTCAATCAGTGGAGCCGCCGGAAAACTGGGGAGCGTCGTAAGTAGAATCAGTCTGGGGAGGGTGGGGGCGGATTTCCAGGAACGGTGACTCTCCCACCTCACCTCCAGGAAGTGACTGTGTTATAGACTGTAATATTCACATTGCAATCTGACTCTTAGGTCCTATAAATATTTAACGTTTGTATTTTGTATATTTTTGTGTGGATAGTCCTTTTAATTTTGGATAAAAAACGTTGAAACTATATCAGCTTCATCAACCTTCCTGGTAACTTCCTCAAAAACACTCTACAAGATTGGTTAGGCATGACGTACAATGCACAAAGCCATATTAACTATTCCCAATCAGTCCCTCTCTATTCAAATAATTATATCTATGGTTGCTTAGAATACCTTCCAATAACCTTCCAACAACTGATATTAGGCTCACTGGCCTATGATTTCTTGGCTAATTTGTAGACCCTCTCTTAAACAACAGAACAACATTAACTATCTTCCAATCCTCTAGTACCGCACCCGTGGATGAGGAGGTTTAAAATATCTCTGCTGGGACCCTGCAATTTCTGCATTATCCTCCCACAAGGTCTGAGGGACCACCTTGTTGGGCCAGTAGATTTATTCACCCTAAGGCAGCAAACTTCTCCTCTTCTGTGGAAACAGCCTACAGGTTTGAGGTGGATCATCTGACGGAGTGGTGTAAGGACAACGACCTGGTGCTTAACACTTGTAAAACAAAAGAGATGATCATTGACTCCAGGAGATCAAAGGACAGAGTACACAGCCCCCTCCATATACATGGAGAGGTAGTGGAAAGTGAGGAAAACCTAAAGGTCCTTGGAGTTATGATGTCAAAACATCTGAAATGGACCACCAACACCTCGCTGCTTGCAAAAAAAAAGCACAACAAAGACTCTTCTTCCTCAGAAAGCTGAAACAGGCCAAACTTCCAGAAGAGCTGTTGCTTAACTTCTACCGAAGCACAATTCAAACCATCTTGACCAACAGCGCCACAGTGTGGTATGCCAGCTGCACAGCCGCTGAGCGACAAGACCTGCATCGCGTGGAGAAGGCGGCCCAGCGAATTGTCGGGATGGAGCTCCCAGGACTGGACATCATATTTTCTAGCAGACTCAGGAGGAAAGCAATCAGCATAACCAGAGACACCACACACCCCGGCCACACCCTGTTTGACCCGCTGCCGTCCAGCAAAAGGTTCAGGACACTAAAAGCCAGAACAAGTAGACTGAAGAACAGCTTCTATCCCAGAGCTGTGGCCTCTATCACACCACTCCCACAGAACAATGACCGAAACTGTGAGCACACACATGCACAAACAAGGTCTCAAATACTTGCACTAACTTGCACTTGCATTACTGTGATATGCTGGTGCTACTGCAACTTATTTTCTGTTACATATCTAGTTAATACTGAGTTTCTATTGTCTTGATTTTATCTACCGCTTTATTTAATTGCCTGAGAGGAAGCCAAACAGAGTTTCATTGTACCTATGTATAATGACAATAAAGATCATTCAATTATTTTACAAGTATTGCATTTTCTAAGTAACAGATTTTTTTTTAAGTCAGGAGAAAATTTAGATATTAGAGATACAAATGGAGTTAGGTGTCTTTGTGCAGGATTCCCCAAATGTGGACTTGCAGCTTGAGTTGGCAATAAGGAGGAAAATACAACTGCGTTTGTGGTGTGGACTGATCATGAAAACCTGGGGTATATTCAGACCGCCAAAAGTTCGAACTCCCGACAGGCCCGTTGGGCGTTATCTTTCGGACTATTCAAGTTTTCCCTCACGTACCGTTCAGGGTCCAAGAACAGGAAGCCGGACGCGCTTCCCGCCAATACGACTCCAAGGCGGACAATTCAAGCCCAGGCACTATCCTGCCACCATCCTGTGTGGTTGCCACCCTCACTTGGGTGATCCCGTCCAAAGTAAAAGAACGGCAATGGAACTGGCGATCGTCTGTATGTGCCCGTTTCCGTCAGGTCTCAGGTTTTCCAGTGGGAACACACATCTCGGTTCGCCTGCCACCCCGGGAGTGATCGGATCCTAGCGCTCCTGAAAAAAAAACGCTCTTGGTGGCCGTCCATGGAGGCGGATACACGTTATTATGTCTCAGCATGTTCCATCTGTGCTCGGGGAAAAGCATCACATCGGCCACCTGCGGGTTTACTTCGTCCTCTGCCTGTCCCTGGTCGCACATCGCCCTAGATTTCGTCAACGGTCTAGCCTCTTCACATGGAAGCACCACCGTACTCACCGAGGTAAAACGGTTCTCCAAGGACGTGCACTTCGTAGCCCTCCCTAAACTCCCTCCCTCGCAAAAAAACGCAGATCTTCTCGTCCACCAAGTCTTCCGCCTCCACGGAATCCCCGCGGACATCGTCACCGATCGAGGTCCCCAGTTCGTCTCGCAGGTATGGCAGGCCTTCGGTCAAGCCTTAGGTGCATCGGTCAGTCTGTCATCCGGCTTCCACCCCCAGACGAACGGGCAGACGGAACGCGTCAACCAAAGCTTGGAGGCGACACTATGTTGCGTAATGGCAAACAACCCGTGGACCTGGAGCGACCACCTCCCGTGAGTTGAGTACGTCCAAAACTCTCTGGTGAGCACTGCCATTGTAAAGTCCACATTCGAGTCCTCCCTGGTGTACCAATCCTCGCTGTTCCCCGCGCACGAAGAGGAGATTGCAGTACCGTCGGTTTAGGACTATATACGATCGGTGCTTTAAGGTTTGGGAGGAGCCATGCACGGCCCCACTCAGAGCAGCAAATCGCAATAAAAAGACGGCCGTCCGACACTGTATTCCAGCGCCTAAGTACCAACCGGGGCAGATGGTATGGCTTTCATCCGAGGACATCCCTCTCAAGAACGAGCATAGGAAACTCGTCCCTCGCTTCCTGGGACTATTCAAAGTCGAAACTGTTATCAATCTCACAGCGGTCCGCCTGAAACTGCCAAGACCTATGTGCATCCACCCGAATTTTCATGTTTCCCATTTAAAGCCAGTTTCCGTCAGCCCCTTGTGTCCTCCGGCTGAGACTCCCCCACCTGCCCGTATCATCGATAACCTTCCGGCATACACCGGCCAACGACTACTGGATGTGCGCCGTCGGGGCAGGGGTTTCCAATACCTGGTATACTGGGAAGGATACGGTCCAGAAGAGCGTTCCTGGGTCCCACGCTCCTTCATCCTAGACCCTTCTCTCATACAGGACTTTCATCGGGACCATCCAGACAGGCCTGGCGGATCGCGTGGAGGCTCCCGTTGAGGGAGGAGAACTGTCATGGTCCCTTGTGGCAATCTACTACAGTGCTATTTACCTCAGGAATTCGGCCTCGATCCCCTCGTTTAAATTCCAATCATTCATAGTCGTCATAGTCATAGCCATACTTTATTGATCCCAGGGGGAAATTAGTTAAATTCCCAGGTTGCACTAACTACAGACACCTGCTTTCCATCAGAAAATTCAGGATGAAGACCCAGTGGTCACAACAAGGAGCTGCCAGTTCGTTGGTCGACTCCGGTGTGAGTAACCTCGTTTCATGGTTCTTCGGACTGACAGTTCTAAGTCTAGCATCGCTCCTGCATTCTCTTCAAACATAAGACCCCGGGTAAAGACTCTCCTGGAAACCGATTCCCGCCCGCCATGGCATCAACGCCTCCCGACTCTACCCCCGTGCCCGTGTTCTGCACTTGGGTTCATCCACCGCCACGCTCGTGTAACAATATCTATATTTCTAACTGAGTGGGACTTTGACAGTTGTCATATGAAATGCCTGTTGACATTGAATAATAAACAAGAGAGAATCTGCAGACACTGGAACTCCAAGCAACAGACACAAAATGCTGGAGGAACTCTGCAGGCCAGGCAGCATTTATGGATAGAAGTACAGTCGACGTTTCAGGCTGAGACCCTTTGGCAGGACTGGATAAAAAGAGATGAGTAAATTTAACAGGTGGGAGGGGAAGTAGAGAAGCACGACGTGACTGGTTAAACCGGGAAGGGGGGAGAATAAAATAAAGAGTTGGGAATTTTATGGGTGAAACAGATACAGGGCGGGAGAAGAGGGATAGAATAAAAGGCCATGGAAGAAAAAAAAGGAGGGAGAAGGACCAGAGGGAGGCGATGGCCAGGCACGGAGATATGGTGAGAGGGAATAAAGGGGATGGGGAATGATGAGGGACGTGAGAACATGACTGGAAAATCAAGAAATCGATGTTCATGCCATCAAATTTAAGGCTACCCAGACGGAATATAAGGTGTTGTTCCTTCTAGCCGAGTGTGGCCTCATCACGGCAGTACAGGAGGCCATATAGATTGGAAGCTCACTGCGTTAAGGTAGCTGCTGAGTTTTATGCAGAAAAATATTGACTGATTTGAGATATGTGGCATGGAACCAGTGCTTGACCCTCAAATTTATCCAGTATTTTAACAACACTACGTCATATCTCTTTTCCCAAATATAGTCCAATCGCTCAAATACTACACGGTCCATAAATTTACATAAATGGGACGTCAATGATATTGGTCTATTACTAGAAGGATCTGACGGGGCAAGGGGGTGTTCCCAGGTTTTAGAATAGACACTACAATTGCCATTTTCCGTGAGGAGGGAAGATGGGCTCAATTCCAATTATGATTCAAAAAATGTAATATTATCTCAAGAGAGTTGTTAGACATTTGTTTAAACATACAATAATATTCATCATCTTCCTGGAGTCAGAAAGTGGGGTCGGGCGATGCGGGGGAGGGAAAGATGTGCTTGGTGGTGGGATCCCATTGGGAATGGTGGAAGTTACGGGGAATTATTTGCTGGACACGGAGGCTGGTGTGGTGGTAGGTGAGAACAGGAGGATCCCTATCCCTGGTACTATTTGCTGGACACGGAGGCTGGTGTGGTGGTAGGTGAGGACAGGAGGATCCCTATCCCTGGTAAAGTGACGGGAGGATGGGGTTCGAGCAGAAGTGCGTGAAATGGAAAAGATGCGGTTGAGGCTGCGTTGATGGTGGAGGAAAGGAAGCCCCTTTCTTTTAAAAACCAGGTCATCTCCTTCTTTCTAGCATGAAAACCAGATTCTGAGAGCAGATGGGGTGGAGACGGAGGAGCTGAGAGAAGGGAATGTTCCAGAATGAAAATCCTCACCCGGAGAGCAGATTATTCTGGAATGAAAAGCCTCATCCTGAGCGCCCGGGCAATATCCCGGTAAACCTTCTCCGCACGCATCCTGGTATAATCATGTCCTCTCCATAATGTGGCCACCAGAACTCGGTGTTATCCGAGCGCATCCAGGTGCTAAAACACATTACCAACAGACTGAAAAAAGCACGTTCAAAGAATTTAAGAGTCCCGACGATCACCACCGCGCACCACCCTCCGCGACACCGAGATTGATGCCTAGTCCTCTCACATACAATTCAACAAGCACACGGAGATTATCAGTAAAATACAAAGATGCATGTTTATAGTCCAGACCTCACAGCCCAACGAGATCATCTCTCGACAGACCCCCAGTGGCCACCCCGACGCAGGACGCCCGCTAGGGAATGCCACGGCTCACAGGACCAGTCCGCCCATATACAGGCACATATCTATTTGTTTTTTTTTGTATTTATTTGTTTATTTATTTGTTTGTTTGTTATTAATTTACTTATTTTCACATTGCTTGTTTGCCATTCTGCTTGTGTGTAGGTCTTCGTTCATTGATACTGTTGTATTTCTCAGATCTACTGTGAAGGCCAGCAAGTAAATGAATCCCAGTGTAATGTATGGAGACACATTCGCACTTTGATAATGATATTACTTTGGACTTTGAATGTGCTCTCTGAGTTCCGATTCCACGCAATTTATTGATAATACTCTGGCTTTTCTCAGTTTATTGAACGCTGGGAGCAGACAACCCGCCGTCCTTACCCGTTTTCCGCTGGCTGTGAATCCAGTCCACACCAGCGTTGTTACCTGGTGACCGCCCTCTGAAGCGGCCCAGTCAGCTTGTTGGATGGCTCAGAAAGGGGGAGGAGAGTGAAGAGTGAAACAAGTCCGGATGCCCGCCCTGCAACCCTGCAGACCTTACCACCTCCATCAGTACTTGGGTCCTGGAGCTCCGTCATTGACAGCCCGGTGGGAGATCGCTCCGCACACGTAGAGCAGTGGTTACGGAATTAGGCCCGGCTCCGCCTTCTCCAGGACAGCTTGGAAACGGCAAAAACCATTGCTGCTGCTGCAGAGGCCCACATGTGGATCTTGGGGATTGTAGTCGTGATGTGAAGGATCCCTGCGCCGATAAATGAGTTTCTCTCCGCCTGAGTACCCGCATGGAGTTTAGGGTGAAAGGTCACCTAGCAAAATATGAACCCTGTTTCTCGCTTCACTGATGTTGTCGTATCCGCTGAGTATATCCAGCAGTTTCTGCGTTTAGTTCAGGGTCAACTCTGTTTCTCTGACTCCGGATCTCTGCTGACCCTGTCGCATGTGGAGGAAGTGGTGAAGGTGACGGACTGGAAATCCATTTTGGGTTGTCTCCACGCAGGTTCGAATCCTGTCCACTGCAATGAATAGTGGAGCGGACTCGAAAGGCGGAATCGCCCACTCCAACTTCTGTTTCCTGTTGGTCAACGTCCAGCCTTTGTGTTTCGTTACATATTTGCTACTAAGAATGAGGTTATGGAATAACATGGGACAAGATAGGAAAGTCAGCATGTTTTCCTTAAGGGGAAAACTTGCTTGACGAACCTGCTGGAATTCTTTGAGGAGACTGCACGTAGTATAGATAAAGGGGATGTAGTGAATGTTGTTTATTTGTACTTTAAGATAGCTTTTGAGAAGATGTAACACATGAGGCTGCTTACCAAGTTAAGAGCCCATAGTATTAAATCAAAGTAACTGGCATGGTTAGAGCATTGGCTGGTTGGTAGGAGACAGCAAGTAGAAATATAAGTATCCTTTTGCGCTTGGCTGCCACTGACTTGTGTTCCGCAGTGGTCAGTGTTGTGACCACTTCTTTTTATGCTGCATATCAATGGTTTAGATGATGGAATAAATGGCTTTGTTCCCATGTTCGCAGATGATACGAAGATTGGTGGAGGGGCAGGTAGTGTTGATGAAACAGGTAGGCTGCAGAAGGACTTGGACAGATGAGGGGAATGGACAAGTGAGTGCAAATGAAATACAATGTTGTGAAATGCATGGTCATGCACTTCAGTAGTAGAAATAAATGTGGCATATTTTCTAAACGGGGAAAATATCAACAATTGGAGATGCAAAGAGATTTAGCAGTCCTTGTGCAGATGTAGTTCAGTGGGCGAGCACATGCTTTGCATGTACGAAGTCTCGGGTTCATTCCCAGATGAGGAAATTACTCTGTGCTCGGCATTCATTTCCGTCGTTGAAGCGCGGATAAGCCTGTAACATGCGGGAGAAGACGTTGCTGTATCGGTAGGGAAATTCAAAAACATTGCACAGCAATTCCAATGACTATATGTAGCAGAGTGTCGCAGTGGAACCATGACGGGCCCATAACCCCGAGGACGCTGGATCGAAACCATCTTCTGCTGTTCATCAGTTATCAGTGCGTTTTAAAGCTGGAGATACAAGGGAATCCACCGGCTTTCAGTTGAATAATGGAAGGAGAAATGACAAAAGAGTTTAAATTACATGTGTGCAATGGTCGAAGATGGACATTTCTGTTTCATCGGCTTTTGGTTCCAGTATGTACAATATGGTTTCCTAGGCACACACTCATCCACACAGATTTTAATGAAGTCAGTGACAACTGTGGCGTACTCATTAAGACTGCTAGATGAATCCCGAATACAGTCCTGTCCACAGATTCAAAGCAGTCCTGCAAGCGCCCCTGCACCTCCCTTGTCAATACCCTTTTTAATCCTCACTACTGATTCAGCAGAATTCAGCATCTGCCTATACTTAGGGAGTAGGAGTCGAGCCAGGTGATCAGACTTACCAGTGTGGGCAAAGTGGAAAATCTGGAAAATATTTTCCTGCATCAGTTAATCAGCCAATGAATTCTATTGATGAATGCTCCTCACCCCAACACACAATCAGGCCGGAATGGATGAGTCGCATCTGGACAGTGCTTTACACAATGATCCGCTGAATCGGAAACGATTCCGAGCCCTTTCCGTTCGGACAGGAAGAAGTGTCTGTGTAAAAGCGTCGATACCATAGTCACGAACAAGCATCGGGGTGACCCTTTAAGCTATACTATACCCGGACATGCCAGCGACAGATCACACTTTTGCATTGGTTTCTCGCTCGTTTAGTGGTTAGTATCCCCGTCTGTCACGGGGAGGACGGGGGTTAATTTCCCCGACAGGGAAATGGTTTTGCTGTTTACATATTAAATGTAATTGCAACTCGAATTTACCAAGTAATTTGAAAAGGGTTAAATAGTCATAGTCATACTCATAGTCATAATTTATTATTCTCGGGGGAAATTGGTTTTCGTACAGTTGTTCCGTAAATAATAACTAGTAATAGAACCATATAGTTAAATAGTAATATGTAAATTATACCATTAAATTATGAAATAAGTCCAGGACCAGCCTATTGGTTCAGGATGTCTGATCCTCCAAGGGAGGAGTTGTAAACGTTGATGACCACAAGCAGGAATGACGTCCTATGACGCTCAGTGTTGCATCTCGGAGGAATGAGTCTCTGGCTGAATGTACTCCTCTGCCCACCCAGTACATTATGTAGTGTATGGGAAACATTGACCAAGATGGCATGCAACTTAGACAGCATCCTCTTTTCAGACAGCCCAGTTCCATCCCAGAATATGAACGACCTTACAAATGAGTTTGTTGATTCTGTTGGTGTCTGCCACCCTCAGCCTGCTGCACCAGCACACGACAGCAAACATGATAGCACTGGCCACCACAGACTCGTACAACATCCTCAGCATCGTCCGGCAGATGTTAAAGGACTCAGTCTCCTCAGGAAATAGAGACGGCTCTGGCCCTTCTTGTAGACAGCCTCAGTGTTCTCTGACTAGTCCAGTTTATTCTCAATTCGTATCCCCAGGTATCTGTAATCCTCCACCATGTCCACACTGACCCCCTGGATGGAAACAGGGGTCATCGGTACCTTAGCTCTCCTCAGGTCTACTACCAGCTCCTTAGCCTTTTTCACATTAAGTGCAGATAATTCTGCTCACACCATGTGACAAAGTTTCCTACCGTAGCCCTGTACTCAGCCTTATCTCCCTTGCTGATGCATCCAACAATGGCGGAGTCATCCGAAAACTTCTGGAGGTTAAAGAGGTTAAGTCCGAGTTTGGAGTTGAAGTGATCTGTTCTTTGGGAATACAGAGCAGTCGGTCTGCTGTGACCCCGGGAGTGAGAGTCAACCGATAGGAGGCACTTTGTTTTCTGCTTTGTGAAATCTCCCCTCAGCGACTCTGTATCACAGAGTTATTCGACGTAACACGCGGTGACGTGGAACAATATTTGGTTCATCTGCCTCTGCCACATTTTAAAAGTTAAAAAAAAGGCTGTTCTTGTGCTCGATTTAAGGTTTACAGTTCAAAGAGTCAGAAAGGAGAGAGCGAGTGGAATCGGTGCCTTCACCCAGCTCAGGCCACCCTGCAGAGACTCCGGGAGACTCCTTCCGTCTGACTGCGAGCTCGGAGCTGTGAAAGGTCATCGACCTGAAACGTGAACTCGGTTTCTCCCTCCACAGACGCTGCCTAAACTGTACAGTATTTCCGGCTGTTTCAGCTTTTAGTTCAGGAGCAGTCCTGTTTCTCTGACCCCGGGATCGATGCTGTCCTCATCCGTCCCGGGACAGAGTGATTACGTCCCATGTAAAATGTCCTTCTTTGAGGAGTGTGTACTCGTGGCCGAATGTTTTGGCGATGCACTGGGAACTTAGTTTGGTATTTCCCCTTCTAAATCTGACCAATATGTGGTTCCACTGTTTTCTGTTTGATGTTGTGCGTCACCTTCTGATGCAAACCATGCATGCAGATTGTGAAAAGCCGAGTCACAGCATCGATTGTTAGTCACCATCTTCCAACGCCGGAATGGACCATTTATTAAAGCCTTTTCTCGCTTGTCTCTGTGGCGCAATCGGTGAGCGCGTTCGGCTGTTAACCGGAAGGTTGGTGGTTCGAGCCCACCCAGGGACGCTGGTGATCTAGCAGCTTTTGCTGCGCGTTGTATTGCCCACCGGGAAACGCTGCGCTGTCCGGAGCCCGGCGTTCCCTGCTCTGCGGCATCACATTCAGTGGACATTAAAATGATTTTTGTCACATACCGAGCTACGGTGAAAAGCTTCGCTTTCACGCTGTTCAGAGAGATCAGATCATTGCACAGTGAATAGAGAGAGAACAATGTTAAGCAATAACAGAATGCAGAATAAAATGTAAGGGCGACAAAGAAAGCACAGTGCGGGTAAATAATCAGGTGCCGCATCGTAACGGGGTAGATTGTGAGATCAAGGCTCCATCTTATTGTACTTGGGCACCACTCAACAGACATAACAGGGGAGTTGAAGCTATTCACGAGCCTGTAGTACGTGCTGTCTTGTACCTTCAGCCGGATAGAAGAAGGCAAATGAGAGAATACGGGGGTATGATAGCTTTCTGTCAGGAGTGTATAATATCCACTTCGCTTTGACCATAAGTGTGTGTTTGCTCCAGCAACATCCTTGGAACTAACGTACTTATCGGGTCTAATGTCGTGGTTTTGATTTAATTTTGGGTCCTCGATCATTCAGTTGTAGTTGAATTGGTTTCATCCCACATATATCCCCGTTCATTTTATTTTTACTATGGATGTCCAATCCCAATACACGTCCAGCAACTCACCGCCCCCCCCCCCCCCCGCCCCCGGCCCCACCACCAGGAAGGTCTCAAAGCTCTCCGCTTCCATCGGGATACCAGACCCAACCAGCTCCCCTCCTCCACCATTCACCTCCGTCTGGCGGAACTTGTCCTCCCACTTCCTTTAAACACAAGGTGAGCCATGGACACTGGCATGGGTCCCAGCTGTGCCTGCCTGTGTGTCGGCTACGTGGAACAGTCTATGTTCCAAGCCTACACTGGTGTCGCTCCCTAACTTTCCTTACACTATATAAATGACTGCATATTTACATCTTTCTGCACCCATGTGGAACTCGTCCACTTCATCAGCTTTGCCTGCAACTTCCACCCTGCCCAAAAGTTTACCTGTCCCATATCCGACAGCTCCCTCCGTTTGCTCCATCTCTCTGTCTCTATCTCTGAAGACAGCTTGTCTACTGATGTCTATTATAACCACACAGACTCTCTCAGCTACCTGGACTATACCGCTTCGCACCCCGTTACATGTAAAAATGCTAGCCCCTTCTCTCAATTCCTCCGCCTCCGCCGCATCTGCCCTCAGGATAAGTCGTTTCATTCAAGAACAAAGGGGATAACGTGTTTTTTCAAAGAAAGGGGCTTTCCTTCCTCCACCATGAAAGCTGCTCTCAACAGAATCTCTTCCATTTTGCTCACGTCTACACCCACCCCATCCTCGCTCCCTCCTCCGGACAGAGGGTTTGTCTTGTCCTCACCTACCTCTCCCCACCCTCCGCCTCCAGCACACAATTCTCTGTAAGTTCCGCCATCTCCGGCGGGATCCCACCACCAAACACATGTTTCCCCGCCCCCCCGACGTTCTACTCTCTGCAGGGATCCCATGTACGTTCGTCCCTCCCTCTGATCTCTCTCCTGGCACTTACCCTTGCAAGTGAAACAAGTGTTACACCTGCCCCAACACATCCGCCCTCAGTACCATTCAGGGCCCCAAGCAATCCTTCCAGGTAAGGCGACCCTTCAGCTGTGAATCTTTTAGTGTCATCTACTGCATCCAGTCCTCCCGGTGCAGCCTCCTGTATATCGGTGAGACCCGATACAGATTGGAGACCACTTCACTGAGCACCTACACTCCCTCCACCAAAACAAGCGAGAGCTCCCAGTGCCCATGCATTTAAATTCCGTTTCCCATTCCAATTCCGACATGGCAGCGCATGTCCTCCTGTATTGTCGTGATGAAGCCACACTCAGTTTGGAGGAGCAACAACGCATTATCTTCGGCTGGGTAGCTTCCAACCTGATGGTATGAACATCGATTTCTCAAACTTCTGGTAATGTCCCATCCTTCACGAAGCCCGATTCTCTTTTCCCTCCCTGACATTATCTGTTACCCACCCATCACCTCCCTCTGGTGTACCGCCCCCTTTTCTTTCTTTCATGGTCTCCTCTCCTTCCCTGTTCTCCAGCCCAGTATCTCTTTCATCAATCAAAGTTTCAGGTCCTTAATTTACCAGCCACCCCTCCCCCCGCCCGTTTCACCTATCACCTCGTGTTTCTTCTTCCCCTCCCCTCACCGTCTAACCCTGATTCTTCGTCGTTTTTTTTTTCTCCATTCTGGATGAAGGGACTGGGTCAGAAATGTCGACTGTATATTTTTCCCACAGATGCTGGCTGGCCTGCTGCGTTCTTCCAACATTTTCTGTGTTGCTTGGATTTCCATCATCTGTAGATTTTCTCTTTGGGCCTCTGTCCATATCGCTCCACTCTTACATATTCATGAGCCTATCTAAACACAACGTATATCCTCCGTCTCTGAACCTGGCAGCCCGTTCCAAGCACCCGCCCACTCTTCTAAAAACGTGACGCGCACATCTTCTTTAACTGGCATAGTTATTAGAAACAATGTTAGTGAATTTGTGGCACAGAACAGTACCAAGGCATGTGATTTAGTGGCCATTAAAGAAACCTGGTTGCAGGGTGGGGATGACTGGGGATTAAGTATACAAGGGTATCACGTAATACGGGATGATAGGCAGGAAGGCAAAGAAGGTCCGGTGGCACTCTTGAATAAGGATGAGATCAGGGCGATTGTGAGAGACGATATAAGATCTACGGAGCAGAATGTGGAGTCAATCTGGGTAGAGATTAATAATAGTAAAGTGAAACAAATCACTGGTGCACTGGTGGGAGTTGTCTATAGGCCACCTAACAAAAATATTGCAGAGGCAGAGGCGATTAACCAAGAAACAACAGAGGTTTGTAAGAATGGATCAGCAGTTGTTATGGGGTACTTTAACCTCCACATAGATTGGGTGAATCAGGTTGGTCAAGGAAATCTTGAGGAGGACTTCATAGAATGCATCCATGATGGGGATAAGTGTGGGGAATAAAAGATAGTATCAAATTAAAAGCTCATGTGTACAAAGTCGCGAAGAGTAATGGGAGACTGGAAGATTGGGAAAACTTTAAAAAGCAACAAAGAACAACTAAACAAGAAATAAGGAAAGGGAGTATAGAGTATGAAAGTAAATTAGCACAAAATATAAACAACAGCCAACAAAAGTAGGGTGGCTAAAGTCAACGTAGGTCCCTTGGAAGACGGGAAGGGGAAATTGATTTTGGGTGATAAGGAAATGGCTGAGGTATTGAACGACTATTTTGTGTCGGTCTTCACGGTGGAGGACAGGACTAATATGCCAAAGAATGATGTTATGGACGAAATGGGAGGCGAGGACCTTGATAAAATCACTGTCACTAAAGAGATAGTGATGAGCAAATTAGAGCGCCTGAGGATAGGTAAGTCCTGGTCCTGATGGGAGGCATCCCAGGGTGCTGAGGGCATGGCATTGGCGGAAGTTACATCAGACGTGTTGCCAATCATTTACCAACATTTCCCACGCTCTGGGCAGGTCGCTAGCGGATTGGAAGACAGCAAATGTCACGCCACTTTTTGAAAAAGAACGTAGGCAAAGGACGGGCCAGTTAGGCCAGTTAGCTTAACATCTGTAGTCGGGAAATTGCTTGATGCTTTCATTAAGGAAGAAATAGCAAAACATTCAGAAAGGAGTGGTTCCATTAGACAGACGCAGCATGGATTCAGAAAGAACAAGACCTGTTTGACAAACTTACTGGAGTTCTTTGAGGAAATAATGAGTGCAGCAGATAGAGGGGAACAGGTGGATGTCGTATACTTGAATTTCCAGAAGGCGTTCGATAAGCTGCTGTACAAGACAATTATAAATAAGATACAGATGCCTGGAGTCGGAGGAAGTGTATTGGAATGGATAGTGGATTGGTTAACCAATAGAAGGCAGAGAGTTGGTCTGAGTGGATGTATCTCTGGTTGACAGTCAGTGGTGAGTGGGGTGCCGCAGGGGTTGGTGCTGGGCCCGCAGCTGTTTAGCATTTATATTGATGATTTGTAAGAGGAGACTGTGTGTAGCGTAGCAAAATTTACTGATGACACTAAATTGAGTGGAGAAGCAAATTGTACAGAGGATGTGGAGAGCCTGCAGAGGGATATAGATATGTTAAATGAGTGGGCCAAGGTCTGGTAGACGGAATACAACGTTAGTAAATGCGAGATTGTCCACTTTGGAAGGAATAATAGAAGAGCAGATTATTATTTAAATAGTGAAAGATTGCAGCATGCTGTTGTGCAGAGGGACTTGTCAGTGCTTGTGCATGAATCGCAAAAAGTTGGCTTGCAGGTACAACAGGTTATTAAGAAGGCAAACGGAATGTTGGCCTTCATTGATAGAGGGATTGAATTCACGACCAGGAAGGTCATGCTGCAACTATACAGGATACTGGTAAGGCCGCACCTGGAGTGTTGTATGCAGTTCTGGTCTTCATATTTGGGGGAGGTTATACTGGCTTTGGAGGCAGTGCAGAGGAGGTTCACCAGGAGTCGAGAGATAAAGCGGTTAACCTATGAGGAGAGATTGAGTCGCCTGGGACTATACTCACTGGAATTCAGAAGAATATTAGGGAATCTTATAGAAACATACAAACTTTTGAAAGGGATAGATAAGATAAAAGTAGGAAAGTTGTTTCCATTGGTAGGTGAGACTACAACTAGGGGAAAATGCCTCAGGATTCAGGGGAGAAGATTTAGGACGGAGATGAGGAGAAACTGCTTTTTCCCAGAGAGTGGCGAATCTGTGGAATTCTCTGCCCAGGGAAACAGTTGAAGCTTCTTCACTAAATATATTTCAGATGTAGTTAGATAGGTTTTTACATAGTTATGGAATTAAGGTTTATGGGGAAAGGAGGGTAGATGGAGCTGAGTTTAAGGACAGAACAGCTATGATCTTATTGAATGGCGGGGCAGGCTCGATGGGCCGAATGGCCGACTCCTATTTCTTATGTTCTTAGTTCTTTAAACTCTCTCCCACTTCAACATTAAATTTCGTCCCCGCTAGAATTTCAAATTCCTACCCTGGGAAACCAATTCTGACTATCTGCCCAATCTATGTCTCTCATAGCTTTATACTTCATAATTCGGTCAATTTCCTCTGAGGCTCTAACACTGCAAAGAAGGCAAACCAGCTCAAACACTTTAATCAGGCAACAACCCGGCCGGCAACGCTTTACAAATTCTGCCGATCCTTCCTGTGAAGTGTCTTTTCTTGTAGAATATGCAATAGATTCTGAAAAGGATTTAACGGGAAACTCTTGAGGGACGTTAATTCCATTCCTAATGAATGATAATTAATGAATCAATTTTACACTCACACCGTGATTAATTGGCCCTTGCAGTTCTACGTAGATCGTGTCTATGTCAGAGGTTTATTTGTTAAGTACTCTAAATTGTACAACCTGCGATGGCCGGGAATCGAACCCGGGTCAACTGCTTGGAAGGCAGCTATGCTTACTACTATACCACCATCTCTCAATAATGTTGCAAATGTTTGGAGTACTGAGGTGTCTCCCATAGTTCCATGTGACTCGATCAGTCCCTGAGCTGCTTTCTGTCGGATCATTCCTCACTCTGCGTGGAAGCTGAACGTAAAGCTGCTGATCCCAGAGAACATCGTGGAACTAGAGATGGAGGATAGAGGTTGGAGAACCTTAAAAGCCTTCTTTGATTCCCTAGTTCTCTGGTGGGAAGCCATCAAGGAGAACATCAACAGGTTCTTCATGGGCAGGGGTATCCAGAAAGCAAGGCAGGAGCAGAAGGAACTGTGTAAATCCAGAGAGAGTTGCAGCAACTTCTCCTTCTCCAGTTTAACGGGGTGGATATCAATGAGGAACTGCGAGAGGTGAAGGGCCGACAAGCCCAGCACCTCGCCGCCGAATCCTCCAAGATCATCTTCCGATCAAGGGTCCAAACCGTGGAGCAGGACGAGACGTGCTCACGCTTCTTCTTCCAGAAGGTGCACAGTGGGAGCTCTGTGATCCACAACCTTATGGAAGAGGACGGCTCAGTCCCGTCCTCGCAGACCGACATATTGAGGATCTGCAGGACCTTCTCTGCCGGTCTGCACGGCGAAAAGGTCACAGACTCAACAGCCTCCCGCAGCTTCCTGACCGCTATCAGAGGTCTTAGACGACGGCATGCGAGAGAGTCTGGACCAGTCACTGACCCTGGACAAGCTGACAGGCTCCGTCCGTTCCTTTGAGTCAAGTAAAACTCCTGAAGCGACGGCTTACCGGCTGAGTTGTACTCGGCTCTGTGGAACTGGATGGGCCCAGACCTGCTGGAAGCGTACAACGCCATGCGTCTGGCCGGCTGCAAGTCAGAGTCCATGAGGAAGGGCATCATCACCCTCATCTAAGCAGAAGGGGAAAGAGAGAACATTAGGAATTGGAGGCCCATCTCTCTCCTGAATGTAGACTACAAAACCCTGTTCAAGGCTATCGCCAACAGCGTCAAGTCTCCTCTGGGACAGGTGATCCACCCGGATCAAACCTGCGCTGTACCGGGCAGGAAGATCTCAGACAGCCTCGCGCTGCTGAGGGACACCATCGCCTCCGTGCAGGACAGAGGGGTGGTGACGCCTGCCTGGTCATGCTTGGACCAGGAGAAAGCCTTCAACAGGATATCGCATACGTACATGGGGAATGTGCTCTCCAAAATGGGATTTGATGAGGGAATCCGGAATTGGATCAGACTGCTCTACACAGACATCCGTAGTGCAGTCCAGGTCAACGGGTGGGAAACAGATAGCTTCCCCATCAGGTCTGGAGTCAGGTAGGGCTGTCTCCTCTCCCCTGTCTTGTTTGTCTGCTGCATAGAGCCCTTTGCCGAAGCCATCAGGATTGATGAGGTCATAAGAAGGGAGACGCTGCCAGGCAGTGGAGGGACCCAAGTGAAAACCTCGCTGTACATGGACGATGTCACCATCTTCTGCTCTGATCCGAGGTCAGTTCGCAGGCTGATTGGCATCTGCGAACGGTTTGAGCTAGCTTCGGGGGCCAGGGTCAGCCGCGCGAAGAGCGAAGCCATGCTCTTCGGCAACTGGCCCGAACGGTCCAGTGTCCCCTTCACCATCAGGTCTGACCACGTGAAGGTGTTGGGGATCTGGTTTTGAGGGGCCGAGGCAAGCAACAGGAACTGGCAGGAGCGGACTGCCAAGGTGACACAGAAACTGGGACTGTGGGGAGGGCGCTCCCTATCGATAACGGGCAAGAACCTGGTCATCAGATGTGAGGTGCTCTCAGGGCTGCTGTACCTGGCGCAGGTGTGGCTCGTCCCCCGCTCCTACAGGTCGGAAATCACCTGAGCTGTCTTCAGATTCGTCTGGGGGTCCAAGATGGAGCGGGTCAGGCGGACCGTCATGCACAAGTCCCTGGACAATGGAGGCAAGAACGTCCCCATTGTCCCCCTCACCCTGATAGCCAGCTTTGTGTGTGGCTGCATCAGGTTATGTGTAGAACCCAGATATGTGGGGACCAAGTACCACTATGTTCCCAGGTTCTACTTGTCGCCCTGGCTACAACGGATAAGTCTGGCCCCACTCCCGCGCAACGCCCCGGTCAGCTGGTCGTTGCCGCCATACCTGTCATTTTTATAACAGTTCTTCCAGGAGAACGCCTTTGAATACAGGGTCATCAGGCAGTGGTCGGCACGTAATGTCCTGCAGTGCCTGCAGGAGAAGGACGTGATGGACACAGTGTAGTGGTTCCCTAAGCAGACCATCCAGTTCATCTGGCAAAATGCCTCATCGCCAGATCTCACCAACAGGCACCAGGACCTCGCCTGGCTGGCGGTGAGAGGGGCTCTCTCAGTCAAATCCCTCCTGTACGCCCGGAACGTCGTTTCCACACCCCACTGCCCACGGGAGAACTACAGTGAGGAGGAGTCTGTGACCCACCTCCTTGCATACTATCAGTTCGCACAGAGGATGTGGAGGCGGATGGACGGGCTAGTGGCACGTTTCATCCCCAGCAGCTGCGTAACAGAGGACTCTCTGATCTACGGGCTGTTCCCGGGGACGCACACGGAGACCAACATCCGGTGCTGCTGGCAGATTATCAACTCAATGAAAGACGCTCTTTGCTCGGCCCGAAAGTTGATGGTCTACAAGAACATAGAGATGTCCTTGGGAGAATGCTGCCGACTGGCACATTCTCGGCTGCAGAAGTACGTGCTGAGGGACGCACTGAAACTCGGTGCAGCCACCGCAAGGGCCCGGTGGGGAAGGAGCACTGTTTAGGGTTCTTCTCCCGCGGGAGTGGGAGGGGTCGGGAGCGGGGAGTATGCCCCTCAAAAATGGTGTGGAAAGAGTAAACAACAGACAGCCACTTGGGTGGCTAAAAGTGCAAATATGGAGCCTGGAATGGAAACATCTCTGAAGGATTGAGAGATATTGAATGGTTTATTGTACATAATTTTATTTTTGAATGAAGTATTTTTGAAATAAAAAAATGTGCAATTAAAAAGAGACTACAAAGATCTCGGTGAAGTTTCCAGATATCTGCTATCTTGCCTCATTCACTCAATAGCCGGGGATGTATCCCATCCAGTCCTGGTGAGAGTCCCAACGCTCCCGCAGCTTGTTGTCAACGTGCACTGGAATAGCAGAGTATCCTTTCTGAAAATTCTTTACTGCATCGCTTTTTGTTTGAGGAATACTGACGTGAAATATTCATTTCGTGCTTTCCCCACTTCCTCAGGCTCCAGGCATACGTTCTCTCCTCTGCCCCTGAGTTGTTCTACTTTCCGACCTGCCCTGTGATGTCCCTCTTGTTTTTAATGTGTGTGCAAATTGCAATGTTATTTCCCCAGTCTTGCTTTGCTAAATCATTCCCACTCACCAGCATCAGTCGGCACTACAGATTCTCTGTTTAATTTGCATATTGCTGTATATTTATCGAGGGCATTGTCCAATATCCACTTCCTAAACTTTCCTCAAGATTCATTTTCCTTTTTAGCTAAATTTTCAACATTACTGAACTGCTCAACTTTAAATGAATCCCACAGGTCAGATGTGAGTTTACCCAATCTCAGCAGCTCACAGTCTCCACTTTCCCCGTTTCCTGACAAACAGAGTTCTCATCAGATTGCCCTCAGATTAATAAATACCCCAAGGTTGTGTCCTTATTTGGCGCGGACGGCTGTCAAAATAGTTTCCCACAGAAAATCATCAGGTGCAAGGCTCATGCCCCAGTGCAAGGTCTCTGAAATGTCTCGAATATATCTGCTTCTAACACTACCCCTAGATGCGAATGCCATTCATTTTCTGTGTATAAAAAATAATCTAAAGCATTTCCCATTGCTTTAAATTCCTCTATCACCTTGAAATTGTCTAAACTCGGTTTTGCCACTTCTGCTCCCAGACAAATACTCTGACTGCCTACTCGATATTTGCCTTCCAGCATCTTGTACACCTCTTTTAAGTCACCTCTCATCCTGCTTCTCTCCAAAGAGAAAACTATTCCCATCCTCAACATGTCCTCACAACACACTCTCTATGAAGTTCAAAGTTCAACTGAAATTTACTATCAAAATTTACACGTGTCACCACATACTACCCTAAGATTAATCTTCTTGTGGTCGTTCATAGCGAATACCTGTGGTTCCATGGTGTAATGGTGAGCACTCTGGACTTTGAATCCAGTGATCCGAGTTCGAGTCTCGGTGGAACTTATTTCCTGGTTCTGCCAAGTGACGGGTCCATTTGTGAACACACTGGATTGTTCGTGAAAATTTTGATCACTCCGCGTCGGGTGGGGGGGGGGGGGGGAAGGTCGAAGGGCCGCTTTGCCCGAAGGTCGGCAGGTCGGGTCTCGGTGGAGGGAGGCCCCACGGAAGGACTGAGTTTGAGCTGTCGCTCTCCTTGACGCTGACAGAGGCTGTTTTCGAAATTCTGAGGCATATGTGATTGTTGGTGTGGACGGTAGTTTATATTGGTCTCTTCCAGTTGTTTTTTTTATGTTTTTTTTTGTTATCGATCCTGCTTCCCTCCAAAGAGAAAAGCTCTTGTCATACTCAATCTCTCCTCACGAAATTGGTCTAGGAAGTGCAATGTTTAAAGTAAATTTATTGTCAAAGTTCACACGTGTCAGTACACGCTAGCTTGCGATTCAGTTTCTTACGATCGTTCACAGAAAATATATGTGGTTCCATGGTGTAATGGTGAGCACTCTGGACTCTGAATCCAGCGATCCGAGTTCGAGTCTCGGTGGAACCTGTTTCTTTACTCTGTCAAGTGAGGTGCCCGTTTTGTATGTGACAATTTTGGTCACTCCCCATGGGAGGGTGCGTCGGCCAGGAGGTCGGGAGGCCGCCTCCAGCAAAGAGAAAGAGCCCAGTCTTCGTCTATGAAGGCCCCACGGCAGGACTCCGTGACGTCCTCGCTGATTTTCGAAGTTCGAAGATATGCAAGATAGTTAGTGCGGACGGTAATTTATATTGGTCTCCTTAAGGTTTTTTTTTTCTCTGTGTTTACGTTCTTGGCTATTTGCTACTTTCTGAATGGGGGTGGTGTTGAAGGCTAATATTCTTGTTGGCGTTTTTTTTTCGTGTTAGCTGTGTTAGATCTGTTAGATTTTTATGTGCGGGTGAGGTGTTAGGTGTTTGATGTATATTGACGCTGTTTTCTGTGTAGGAGGAACTTGGGGATTAGAGGTTTGATATTTCAGATGTTGTGTACTGGTGGGAGATCACTTACAGTTGTGCGAGGGTGGCGTTGGGATTTTGGGGTTTGCGAGTTCCAATTCGTTTTTCTTGCGGGCGAGAGGTGATGACTTTTCATTCAACGACATTGTTGTTGTTTGATTCTGTATTTCATGGTTATCTGGAGAAGACGATTTTCAGAGTTATATTGTGAGCTCATCCTTAGGGTGACTAAAACTATCCCCTGTTTTAAAAGCCTGATCGTTGAAGCGTAATGGCTATTCCTGAACCTGGTACTATCGGACGTGAGGGGTCGCATAATTTCTTGATGGCAGCATCGAGAAACGAACATCGCCTGGATGATGGGGTCCTTGATGATGATGCTGCTTTCCTTCGGCAATGCTCCATACAGATGTGCTCATAGTGGAGAGGGCTTTACCTATGCTGGACTGGCTGCATCCGCAACTTTTTACGGTCCACTTCACTCAGTGGCATTGGTGTTTCCATACAGATCATGATGCAACCAGTCAGGATAATCTCTGTACACCTACACAAGTTTGTCAACGTTCGAAACGACATTTGCACAAACTTGCGTAGAATTGGCTATAAATGTTGGTAAGTCGTTCCGGGGTGCGAACAAATTCTGTTCCTCTAAGCCTCTACAGTACGAACCCAGTCAACATTGTGGAAACTACAGTCACACACTATCTGTTGCTTTTACAACATTCTATAACATTCCTACCTTTCTGTTCCTTTTTCTCCTGCTGAAACATAAAAAACCTCTGCAAAGTGAAGCACACAATATCTCTAGTTTCCTCTTCGTGAAATCTCTCTTCCATCCTGAAAGAATCCCAGTTGGAGGGAGGTGATTGACCGTGGCCACGTATTGCTCTCCACTATCAGGGTTGTACAAGTCTCAGTGTTTGAAGCGCTGGGGTTGTACTAGTCTTCAACGGTGGAGCACAATGTAAGGTGGGTTCAGGTCTGTGTGCACTCACACAGCGCTGAGAATTTCATAGGTCTAAGTCCCCGTACCGAAGGTCTATATATTGCAAATTACTTTGCTCTGTGTGCTTCCAGTGTTGCAAGTGGCTGGTGTACAGTGTGCGGAGTTTGGTCTGTGTTTGATCGTGTCTTCACTGTGTCATGTCTGTCTTTATCTGTACAGCAAATGGATGCTACTGGAAAACTGTGTCCCCACAGAGTTATGTTGGGGTTGCTGGGGTCTGTGTCCCTGTCATAGAGTGGAGAACAAAGTGGGGTTTATTATTGTTAAATGTAAGATATTTCCAGGAATGTTACAGTTCTCTGATTACACAGCGCAAAGCCAGTTAGTTTCTACGTATAATAACAATCTCTGTCACTTCAGTACTGGTCAGTCACTGTGAAAGTCTTTGTATCAACGATTATCAAGGCCTGTGTCTTAATAACTTCCTGCCAACAGTTGTAGAGCTCTGTGTCCTTACAGAGCGGTGCGGACTGTTGTAAAGATGTATCTTCTTACAGTGCGGTGCCTCGTGTTGTAAATGCGTTTGCTCTTACCGTAAGATGCTGATGATGTCTATAGGTCAAAGGTAGAGTGCTGTGCTTTTGTCATTGGTGGAACGTTTTGATAAAACTTCGTACTTGTATCAGAGTCTTGTTCTGGTCTGTGTCTTTACTGACCTGTGTTGTGCTCCGGCAGCTCAGTGTGCTTGGAAGGTAGTGGCAGACCTTTACAGAAGTGTGTCCTTATTACACGAACTGGCCATATACACTTGGGTAGATTAGAAGTCTCCTGGAGACTACACTGACTTTTTCAGACCATTAGTGGGCAAAAGTTCACTGTGGAATGGGGTAGACTAGTAAACCAATGTATTATATACAAGCTTTTGGTACTACATTCCTACTGTCCATTTCCCAGTCTCTTCCCACAGCTCGGCATGCTATTTCCCCGAAGGACCTGTCCAGTTCCTCTTTGAACACACTGAATGGTTGTTCCCATCAGCTCGGCAGGCTATGTGTCCCAGATGAGAACCACAGTCAAAGCAGAAATAAAGGTTTCGTCACTCTCTCCATTTGATCCTTTGCCCACTGGTGCTGTGATCATTCATCAATAAACAGTGAACAGTACAGCACAGGAAGAGTCCCCCCGGTTCACTCTGTGTCTGTTGACCATGATGCCAGTTTAAACTGCATGTCTGCATGCATGTGGTCTGTGGCCCCCAATGGACTAAACCCCCCCGAAGGATTTACCCACCTTAACACTCTTTGAGAGACCCAACACAATCTCCTCCTTAGAATCAACACATCATAGAATATCAGCCTACCCTTTCCTGATCTTGCTTTCCTCCCTGACATTTCCCTTGGTAAACAGCAATGAAAAGTATTCATTTTGTATCTCACCTTCTAACTATGCAAACACTCCCGCCTTTGTCCTGGAGTGGTGCTGCTGTTTCCGTAGTACTATGTTTCCCCCCTAGATCCATCCAATTTGTGCTGCTACACCGGACATATGACGGTTTTTATTTTTTAAAAAAACTAAATGCAATATCTCCCATTACTCTGAGCTCCTGAATGTCACCAGACCTCTCTTACTCCCTCACAGGGACAGGGAAGCCCTGAAATCTGACCGGCTGGACTGCCAGAGACTCTCACATGCTAGGCATGGATTTAACCAACACATTCAGCTCTCAGACCGCTCTCTACGATTCCTGCCAATTCGGCTGCAATTCGCCTTCCTAAGTTTACGTTCATCCACATGCAGTTCCCATCATGTCCTCTTCAACGACCATCTGACAACCTCCAGAATTATGATCATTAAATCTCTCCCAGTGAAACTCATCTTGCTGGGCCCTATTCCAATGCCAATCAGGTATGTCTCTCTCCCCGGTGCACCATCTACATACTGTTTCTTCCTGAACACGCGTAAAAAAAATGTCCAATCAAGCCTGGGACTGTAAGGGTGTCCCAGTTATTCTGGGCAGATTATTCAAACGCTACAGCTCCTCTGTTGTTTTTCCATCAGCCTATAATCTGCCGATTTATCTGTTTGTCTGTCTTCCGGGCTACAGGGAAGTTGACAGTGTAATCGATTCACAGTGATTACAGCTATCCTATTCCTAAATTCTATCCGCATTCTGTGTCGCCGGGTTCAGATATGGCCCAAGTGCGGAGTCAGAGACACTGAAACAGGTTGATATTTCACAGACTTTAATGAGAATAGTGTTAAAGGGGAAAGAAAACAATAAACAGAAGGCCAAACACGGCCGTTAGCTAAAACCATCAAATGGTGAACTAAGCCTACACTGCGCCTGAAAAGAACAACTAAGAATAATACGAATAGCGCTAGTCTTCAGAGTCAATTGACCTGACTGGCCAATTTCTCAGCAAAGGCGAAATGCAAACAGGCAGCAAAGAGTTGTTGTACTGTGTCCAAGACTGGGCAAATTCTACGACGGAATGAATGGAGTTAAATACTATCACAATGAAATAATAACTAGCTGACACTTGCATATTCACGATCGTAAATGCGAATCTGATGCGCTGCCGAATCCGTGGTTGCGACAGGAAACCCCTCTCTATGCGCATCCCCTGAGGCACCATAACCTGTGTGCGCTAGAAGTCCCCGATGAGAGACTTGCCCAAGATGTCCTTCAGTGATGCTGGTAGACAATTGCCATGGTGTGCACTGCCAATATCGGAGGCAAAGACGGCCATGTAGAGACAGAAACAAGAGCTTTTACAGAGGTAACTCGACCAAGTGACACCGTCAGAGGGATCATATTCAAAATGAGAACTCTCCGGTTGGAGCTGATCGGGCATCTGCTTCAACAACGAAATAACAGAATCCCGGAGCCTATGAAAATTAACATAACAAACTTAAACAGAAAGCACAGGAAACCACATGACAAAGAGCGAGTCGCTCGAGAAAGACGAAAGGAGCTGTTAAACCATTGATAACTGTTGTTAATAAACAATTCTGGTGGTCTAAAAACCTCAGAGCCCAATGCTCTCTGATGCCCCGCACATGCCTGAAGCAGTCACTACAGGACCACCTCCTCCCGATAGCTGGCACCTGATGGCGCAGGAAAACCTGAAAACGCGAGAGCCAGGAATGACTCGAGAGACCTTGGGAACTTTAGAGGGAGGCAAGAGGAACTCGAGAGGAAGGGCGACTCGGCGATCCCGAGAGACTGAGACACCTGGGAAACCCAGTAGGCTGAGATCAAGAACCCGTAGGCGGGGCAGAGAGAGAGACTTCGGTGTTCACGAGGTGGGGAGGACATTGAGAAACCCTGAACACATGAATAAGCCTTGGAAACAACCGGAAAAATAAAACGCTTAGGAACATAAAGAAAAGCCCTTGGGAAACCTTGAAAACATGAAACTTGAAACCAAGAGAAGGAACCTTTTCAAATCTTATAGTGTTTTATCTTTCACAATTTATTCCAGAGACAATTAGAATATGAACTCAATTTCCAGATCAAGACAGCATAGATAGGTTTCTTTCATCGCTATGCTAGCTATTTCTCTATAGATCTAGTTAATTTGCTACATGACAATTCAGTTTTCCCAGTCTGCACCATGACTGTACCATGACTTTCATCATGAGGTTACTTTACTTGTGTATCTGCACACTCCAGTCAGGGGTCAGCTTTTGGAGTATGGCTTTTCCAGAATTTACACTACTGACGTCAATGATGATTTGTTGAATCAATTGAAGAGCTTACTTGAAGTGCTCATTTGTTATGCAGACCTGAGTCATGGAACCACAAAGCTGGGAACCTGGGTATTTGTGACTTGAAAAGCTTAGAATGGATATTGAAGCAACTCAATATAGACTAGAGAATTAGATATGTAGACTCGAGACTCTGGGAATATAGAGTCTGGAGACGCACTGAGAGTAAAGTTACCCTCTCCTGAAGCCACCAATGTCAAAACGTCACTGTTCAAACTTTGCAAGATCCTTCTGTCACGATGGAGACAGAGAAAAGGGTTTATACATAGGAATTCTAACGGAACATTGTTGCCTCGCCGAATCACTCTGACCAATGAATCTCATGGCCAAGGTCAGCTGCTCTCTCTCTCTCTGCTGGGTCCATCATTGTGTGGTTTGAGACTTCCTGTCACCGGCTTCGGATATGGCCCAAGTGTGAGGTGAGAGACACTGAAGCAGATCGATATTTCACAGAATTTAATGTGAACAGTGTGAAAGGGAAAAGGAAGCAATAAACACTCTGGCCGTTAGCTAAAAGTCTCAAATGGTGAATGAAACCAACACTGCTGCTTAAAATAACAATTAAGAATAAAACGAATACCGCTCGTCTTCAGAGTCAATTGACCCGACTGTCCAATTTTTCAGCAAAGGCCGAATGCAAACAGGCAGTGAAGCGCTGCTGCACTGTTTCAAGTCTCGGCAAATTGTACGATGGAATGAATGGAGTTAAGTACTATCGCAATTAAATAATAATTAGCTTACATGTGCATATTCACGAGCGCAATTGCCCGATCTACTGCGTTGCCGAATCCGTGGCTGTGACATTGGCTTACTGCAAGTGCCAGCGAGATTTCCTCGCCGCTGTGACATTGTTCCTCATCAGCAGAGCTGCTCCGGAATCTCTTTTAGCCTCCTCTGGACTGTCTGAATCATATGAATCCTAGACTGGTTAGAAACCAGTCCAGTCCTTCTGTCACCCAGATCTCTGTAATCAACGAATCACCGCGCCATGTACTAATTCAGGCTCTAAGTACGTCTGCCTTAACAGTTCTGCACCCTGCACTGATATAAACACACTTCAGCCTCTCGGTGCCACCGTGCTCATTAACGTGGCTGCGTTCCGCAACCTCATCTCTACTTTCCGCTCAACACTACCTGCTGACCTGCCGCTGTGATTCCCAGAAAACCACATCCCCATGCGTACATGTCATAGTTTTCTCCGTGTGACGTCTCATAGTGTCATTTGATATTGCAGTCGTTTGCCGCAGCCGCTTGTTGCGAGCAGATAAGACACACAGGTTTGCTGTTGTCCTCACAGAAGAACAACGAGCTTTCCAATTATCGTTGAATATCTGACCTTCGATGACAACTTTTATTTTCTTGGAAAACATTTTGAACCACAGCAGCCTTGCTACAGGTGTTACTTGCCTGAGTACTCTGACTGCTCATACTGTGTCTGACGACGTAAGTGGGGCCCTCGTGGTCTTCAGAGCAGGGTGGAAGGTGCTTATGCACAGCGGGCGGTTAACTGCCGCCTATTGTTTTCTAAGTACACACAACAAGCTGCCGGCGCAGCAGGCGGCACAGACAGCGGTGGGAGAGGGAGCGGCTGCCGTACCCATGCATAATCAATGGTCGTGAATATACTTTTATTCCACAAATCATCCCCCGGGCCGGTAGTTTGACACCCCTGTTCGATCGGGATCCGCACTGATAAAATCGGCGATGTTCTCAGATATATCAAAGATGTTTTGCATTATTTCAGTCCAATAATGACACAAGTTCCTCCCCTCTCGGCCAACAGGAAGTTTAATGCTGTTCAGATTTGAAAGGCCATGATGCAGCTTGCTGCCACTTTGTTAGAAATGTCTTTGATGACCAGACTTGTATCATGTAGCACTACAGCAGTGTTGTTAGCCGATCACTGCAACACTGGGGTCATACTGATGTTCTCACGATCCCGTCTGGTAGGTCCCCAGAACAGGAACACTACAATCCAGTTACAATCATCAGTCTCCTTCGTGCTTCAATGCTGGCAGGTGTTAGTATTTTCTGCTACAGACTCCAAATATCAATAAATATTTGACAGCTTTTGTTCAGGCCAAAGGCTCAATTTAAAGGCAAAGGGGATACCCTTGGCAAACAGCAGTGAGCCTGTCATCCAATACTGTAAGTGCCATTAACAGAGGTTACAGGATCACTGGTGACATGGACATTGCACGTACTGTTACCTAAATCTAATCTCATCACCCCGTAGTTGCAGTAACAGACTTCACCCTCATCCTCATGAAGCAGCTTCAGCGCTGAGGATTTATGCAGTCCATGATGAGAAGTTTATTGCCATCGTTGAAAGCAGTTCCATTGGCAAGTGTGATTTCTCTGGGCAGTGCGGTCCAGTGCTCCCTTCACAGCTCTAATCTTCTTATCAAAGTGGTAAACAGAATCAAACTCATACTATTGAAGGGTAGAGACTGCACTGTTAACCCACTTTCCAAATGTATAGACCTCTTACAGCACACTCAACAACTCGACCGTTTAGCCCCAACATGCATTCATAACTAAGGGTCATGTTCATTGAGTGGAACAGGAGCTGTGCTGCCTCTCCGTGACATGAGGTATTCAGAAGACATACAGTATCCACTAACATTTCTCTCAGCATCGGATCAGGAGAAGAAGCCATCAATTCCAAAAATTGACATGGGGGCTTACATCAGGTGCTAATTTACAATGGGCAGAATTACAATTGTACAGATACTACAGTACAGTTTGGGAAATAAACTTCATAGTCTCTGATGATGGTGGCGGTGGAGGCAGGCAGACAGGAACAAGGAGTTTAATATTGAAGTGGCACCAGCCATGACCCCATTAAATGACAGAGCAGGTAGGAGGGTCTGAATGGGAACTCCTGCTCATAATTCGGATGTGTGTGTGTCTGTATGTCCCTGTGGTGTGGTGACCAGTGCTACATCTGAGACCCCACTTCCGTTTATGCATTTCCAGTAGAGTTCCCTGCTCTGGCACACTGTGCCTTCAGACAACAAATGCAGGTCTGCTCTATGCCTTCTTCACCCATCAACTGACTGCTGACTGCTGCCAGGGACGTGTCCTCATGTTCTCCAGAGTCCCTCTGCCCCTGCACACTTCTCCATATTCCCCCATGTACTGTGTGTCCACGGCCTTGTTTGTCTTCCCCACCTACATCTCCTCAGTTCCCCAGATTAAATTCCATGTTCCTCCTGCCTGCCCACCTGCTGAATCCACTGGCCTTTCCTGCAGTCTTCAGCTTCCCTCCTCACGATCTCCCACACGGACAAGTATTGTCACATCTGCAAACTCCTTCATCAGGTGCCCACACTGACAGCAGAGTTTCCCTCACTCCCTCTCACCGAGACAGAGTGGGATCCATTTGTACTTTGCCTTAGATCCTATGGGATCTCTCTGCGCTGTGGGTTTCATCTAACACGTCGCTGACATCCATGTGGATGACATCAAGCACACTGTACAGACATCAAACAGTTGTGGATAGGAACAGGACATTCAGCCGACTATGATTCCAAATTAAACTGATCCCTTCTGCCTGCACAGGATCCATATCCCCCAATTCCTGCAAATTGATCTGGTATTAAAAAGCTCACAACTTTGCTACCACTCCCATCCCAGGCAGTGTGATCCATGCACCCACCACTCTGTAAAACATCTACTTTAAATTTTACTCCTCTCCCCTTAAAGCTATGTCCTCAAGTATGTGATGTGTGAACTCTCAGAAAAAAAAAAGATGCGCACAGTGGAACCTAACAATGCTTTTCAGAGTTTTATCAAATCCTGTCAGGTCTCTCCTCAGGTCCAATGCTCCAGAAGAAGCAATCCAAGTTTGTCCTTCTGGTCCTCACAGCACATCCTCCCCAGGCCAGGCAGCATCCTGATAAATCTCTCCTGAACCCTCTGCAAAGCCTCCACATTCCTCCTGCAACTAGAACTGCACAGGACACTCCAAATGTAGCTTGAGCAGAAACTCTACATCTGACTCCGGAATTCCTGACCCTTGTATTCTGTGTTTCTGATGATGACGGCGAACATACCGTACACATTCTGTACCACTCTGCCTGTCTGTGTTGCAACTTAGACCTCCTGATCAATCTGTGCAGTAATGCTGTAAGGGTCCTGCCATTAAATGTGTATGTTCCCTTCACATTTAACTTCACACTTGCCAGGACTAATCTTCACTCTCTTGACCAACTCTCCTGAAAAATAATCAAACAACATCCAACCTTCCGATGTTGAGAATAAATCTTCTCTCAACAATGATTCCTGGTGTCGCTCGGAATTATCTCCAGCAATCCTCTGAGCACTGCCTGGAAGTTGACTGGTCGGTAATTACTCAGCCCATCTCCATTTGCCTTTGTAAACATGGACACAATGTCAGCAGCCTTCAATCCTCCCGCAGCCAGAGAGATTGGGAAATGATGTGCAGAGTCTCTGCTGTTTCCACCCATCCTCCTCTGAACCGGCCTGGATGTGTTTATCAGCGCCAGGTGAATTATCTGTTTGCTATGATGCTGAACAATATTTCTTCCCTCGATACGTCACTGCCCTCTGCTGCTTCTGCTCCTGATCCTTGTCTCATTCAGACCCCTGCGCCTGCTCCATGGTTCGATAAGGTCATGGCTGGTCTTATACCTCAGCACCACCTTCTGCACTAACCAGAGATACAGCTCGGATGGGTTTAAACTAATTTTGACAGTGGGATGGGAAACGAAGTGAGAGTGCAGAACACGAGGTAGTTTACAAACACAGTCAATGTGTAGAGAGACTCTTAGTAAGGAAAGGCTGATGGTAGGGCAAAATTGCAGTCAACGGGGTGATTTGCAACATAAAGGGAGGACAAAATCAAAAAATGAGCATACAAGACAAAAGTTGATATATTTGAATGTGTGCAGTATACATAATAAGATTGGTGAATTTGTACCACAGTTACAGAATGGCATGTATTCTGCTGCAGGCATCACTGAATTATGGCTGAAAGAAGATTATATCTGGGAGCTTAATATCCAAGGATACACATTGTATCAAAAGGACAGGCAGGAAGGCATAGTGGGTGGTGTTGCCCTGTTGGTAAAGAATGAAATCAAAGCATTAGAAAGAAGTGACATAGGGTCAGAAGATGTTGAACCATTTTGCATAGAGCTACGGAAGTGCAAGAGTAAAAAGACCGCAATCAGCATTGTTTTCTGAAGGGAAAATCTTGCCTGACAAAACTGTTGGAATTCGTTGAAGAAATAACAAGCAAGATAGACAAAGGAGAATCGGTTGATGTTGTGTACTTGGATTGTCAGATGGCCTTTGACAAGGTGCCATGCCATACAGGAGGCTGCTTAACAAGCTACGCGCCGATGGTGATACAGGAGAGATACCAGCATGGATAAAGCAGTGGCTGATTGGCACAAAGCAAAGAGAGGGAGTAAAGAGAGCCTTTTCCGGTCACTAGTGGTGTTCCACAGGGGTCTGTGGTGGGACCGATTATTTGTATGTTACATGTCAATGATTTGGACGATGGAATTGATGATTTGTTGCCAATTTTACAGACGATGCAGAAATAGTGGAGGGGCAGGTAGTTTTGAGGAAATAGGGAGTCTACAGGAGGACTTAGAGAGATTAGGAGAATGGGCAAAGAGTGGAAGATGGGTCAGGATGCGAGTATATGGGAAGTGGGCAAACTATCCCTCTAGTGTTTGTAGATCTCGTACTGGAGATGCAGTATCACTTCACCCTGCCACTTTGATTTTGGCCCACGTTGTCATCGTCTCGGTCCCCGACTTGCCTTTATTGGGATCTTCCTCCTCGTTAACCTCTGTGCTGGAGTTTAAGTTAAAATGGTGGAGTTATTGCTTATGGATAGTGTTTTGGGGGTGGGGGTTTTATAGGTACGGGGTGCTGTGATCTGGGGGCTGTGCAGTAGCTAATTGAGCGGAGTTGTGGGGAGGGACAGACCCGGGGTAGAGTTAGGTAATGGGGGTGGAGGATTCACGGCGAAGGGAGGTGGGATGGGGTGACAACTGCATTTGGGGGGCGGGGTGAAGGTTTCTGCGGGACCTTGCAATAGGGGGCAGGTCTGAAACAGGAATCAAACCGCTGCTGATATTAGGTAAATTTGACCCCTTGATGGGGTGAGGGCGTGGGTTTAAGGGGGTGTGTATGAGGGTTGGAGATGTTACGTTTAGGGGTAGGGCAAAGGACTGCCAGGTAAGCCCTTTTGTGGGGTGTGGCTTGGGTTATTTGGGTGCTGTCCGGTTTAGTTTGGGTGCGCAGTCCAGTGGAAGTTAGAATTAGGGTGAAGTGTAGGGTTGGGAATGTTTATGGGGTGTCGTGGTGCTGGTGATGTGGGGTGAAACTGGCTCCCTGATGGGGAGAGGGCCCACGTTTATGGGGGTGTGCAGGAGGGTTGGAGGTGTTATACTTAGGTGTATGGCTGGGTGGAGGGGCCACAGGACTTTGTGGTGGTGGGAGGAGTTGAAAGAGCATCCGGTCTGATGATGAAGTGGCGTGAACTTGGCCCCCGGTGGAGAGAGGGCTCAGGTTTATGGGGGTGTGTAGGATGGGTGAAGTTTTTATGTTTAGGGATGTGGCTGAGGAATGTGGATGTAGGCCTCCGCATTTGGAGGAGCGGAGAAAAGGAGCATGGGGCCCAGTGTTAAGTAGGTCCCTTTTTCGGGGTGTGTCCAGGGTTAACTAGGGTGTGTGATCCTTTGGATGTTAGGATTAGGTTGGGGGTTAGGGTTGAGGGATGTCCGCTGGGTGGTGGGAGTTAGAGCTGGTGATGTGGGGTGAGCTTGGCACTCTGTCGAGAAGAGTACTTGTGTTCATCGGGATGCATTTTTCCCATGGGGTGATGCTGGGGGGTTGGGGTGAGTGTTGCGTCTGGATCAAACTGATCGTTGCGAATCTATTCTTCCGAGTGGTTATCCCTTGTGGAGTTATAATTTCGAACTTTATCCCTCTCTATTCTGTTTAGATGTTTCTATTTGGGAAATTAGGTTCTGTTCTAGTGTTCGGCTCTATTTCCAAAGTAAGACATACCTTTCCTATTTAATGGTCACCTGTCTGAACTTTGTTTCTGGGTGGGTGAATGAAGGGGATTTTCCTCTTCCTCCCTACTCTGGTTTTCTCAATAATTTTCTTAATTATTGGGTGCAGTGTTGGCCAAATGAAAAACAGACCATTAGTCCCAACAAGTCCGTCAGTTTCAAGGACTCCGCTGCAGGAAATGCAATTTCCGGTCATATCGAACGGACAGATTCCTGACCAAAGACAACCCCGCTCCTTTCCCTCCTCCATCGGGCAGAAAGCACAAAAGCCTGAAAGGACGTGTCACAAACTCATGGATAGTTTCAGTCCAGCTGTTTTGTCCATTGAATGGTTTCTTAGTACGATAAGGTGTACGTTTGACCTCACAGTCCACCTCGTTATGATACTGCAGCTTATTATTTACCTGCACTGTGCTTCCCCTGTCGCTGTTACACTTCAGTTCACCCGGACTTCTGGTTTCACTGGCTTGAGCTCAGAAAGTACAAACGTTGTAATAATAATAATAATAATAATAATAATAATAACAACAACAAAGGAATATTGTCGATTGCGCGAAATGTCGAGTTTGAAAGTGAGTTGTGGAAACAGTGTTGGTGTGAGTGAGGTTGAATGAATTTATCCCTCTGGTTCAAGTGGCGATAACATAAAATCAAACATGAAATACACTGGTGCCCTGTAAGAGTTTCTGTTGTTTGATCGTCCATGTACAATATATTAAGCTTATGTGAACATGAATGTAAGCAAGGCAGGTCGTGATAGTGTTCTGTTTTCTATATGTGGATTTTTTAAATCTTTAAGTGAATGTATTAGGCACAGCACGGAGAGCACAAAACGGACAACCAAGGCCACTGGATCAAAAGCGTGCCTGGATAGTTTGGAACACCACCATTTCGGATAACAGCCGAACAGCAGCTGACCGATTGCATAGTAGAGGCCACCTGAATAAAAGCAAAACACATGGACACTTCCTGGTTTTGAAGGCGGCGAACAGAGATCGGTGCTTCGACTGGCTTTTTACAATCTGTATCCCTGGGAGGGATCAGGGAGTCAAAACCGATATAAACACGTAGTCGGCAGGACTCGAACCTGCGCGGGGAAACCCCAATGGATTTCTAGTCCATCGCCTTAACCACTCGGCCACGACTACAAGTTCTTCACACGTAGATTCAAATCCCGGAGTCAAATAAACGGGGTTGATCCTCAACTAAAAGCGGGGATTGCTGGAAATATTCAGCAGATCTGTTAGCGTCTGTGAAGAGAGAAACCGAATTCACGTTCAGCTCAATGACCTTTCACCAGGAAATCAGTCACTGAATTGGATGGAGTCTCAGTCTGAGCAGAGCAGGATCGGGAGATGTAGAATCCTTCTGCGGGGATTAAGAAACTGCTCAGTAGAAGACCCCGATGGGAGTTTCTTAATAAGCTTTCGAGTTGTAGCCATGGATGTGGTCTACAATATACAGCGGGAGATTCTCTTTGTCTGCTGACTGTTATTTAGGTTATAAATACAGGAGATTCTGCAGATGCTGCAAATCCAGAACACAGAATGCCGGGGCAAGTCACCAGGTCTGACAGCATCTCTGGGGAGGAGGAAGGAGTCCATATTTCGTGCGCAGATGCCCGTTGAGTTCCTGCTGCATTTTGTGGATGCTGCGTCGGTCAGTCTCGACGTGACCAGCAGCGACCGCAGTCTGAGGTGAACCGGAGAACACACCCGCACTCCAGGATTTATTTTGTCCAATCCCGAGTCTCATTCACCTCCCAATCCGTCCATAGTATCCAATGAAGGTCAGAATTCCGTCAGTTTTCAATAGTCCGCAAATCACTGGTTCTGAATGTGAAAGTGAGCTGCTGTCAGCAGTCCTCTCTCCCCTCTGTAGAGTCCTGCCGTCGGATGTCTTGCGATTCTCGTACCAGACGGTTTAGCAAGTGGTTAGAGCTCGCTCAATGATGCTCCTGTGAAATAAAAACAGATTGAAGAGGGGTTGGGGAAGTCTCACTGAAGCCAGGAAGTGGACACACCGGTGCGCTTTCTTGCTGTTCCCTGTGGCGTTCAGAGGGCGGGTTTGGTGGTCCACTCTCTCTCTCTCTCGAGGAGCCGTTTATTTGCGGTAATGAGTGGTCAGCCTGCACCTTCCAAATGAATCATCTCTTTGCTCTTGTCCACGTTCAGACTCAAAGCATCATTCTACCTCCTTTACGTGTGTCGCTGTATCGCGGTACCGTCATTGTGCCGACTGCAAACCTGATGATTCGGTTTGAGCTTTGCAATGTTCAAAATTACAGCTCACTAGCGTGGAGATGCCGGGGATCGAACGCGGGACCTCATACACGCAAAGCATGCGCTCTTCCACTGAGCTGCATCCCCACTTAAAATACAGAAGTGTTCAGGTCCAAACCTTCCTGCATATCACAACTGAGCAGTGAAACACAGACAATGGCTGATGGCCACAGTCATTCGGCCCCGAGTCTGCTCCACCATCCAGTGCGATCATACTTCATCCTTGTTCAGTTCTCTTCCCGAACACCATGATAATTTTTCTGTGGAATGAAACCAAGTAGACTCCAGCAGAATGATCACGGAAAAGAAAGCATGTACCACGTTCTGAAGCATAGTTTGAATGGTCTCCTCGTGAAAAAAGATGGATGCCTCACAATCTACCTCGTCACGACGCTCCACCTTATTATTTTCCCGCTCTGTGATTTCTCTGTGGCTGTTTCACTTTATTCTGCATTTAATTAATGATGAACCTTGTTCTCAGACAATACTCTGTGTCATGGTATGATGTCTATGAAAACAACTCACATAAAAAATGCTGGTGAACGCAGCAAGCCAGGCAGCACCCATAGGGAGAGGTACAGTCGACGTTTCGGGCCGAGACCCTTCGTCGGGACTAACTGAAAGAAGAGATAGTAAGAGTTTGATGTCTATGAAAAGTATGAAAGAGAAGCTTTTTGTCACATATTGTATCTGGCAAAAATAAAACAATTTAAATCCCCACTGAACTCTGTACGGCAGCAGAAAGGGAACATCCCCCCATTCCACCCCCACCCACTATCCCAGCAGACAATGAAATGCACAGTAACTGCTGCTGGATCACCAGACACCCTGGGTGGGCTCGAACCACCACCTTTCGGTTAACAGCCGAACGCGCTCACCGATTGCGCCACCAAGACAGGGACTGAAAAAGGATTAAATGATCCATTTCTTCGTTGGACGGTGTTGACTAGTAGTCGATGCTAGGACACCGATTTTCACAATCTGCTTGAATGAATGATTTCCATCAGAGAGTCGAGGACACTATAAAAAGAAAACGTGAGGAACAAATATTTGTCCGATTTAGAAGCTTCGCGGGGAACTCCCAATAAATTCTTATCGCATCTGCAAACGACTCGGCCACGACTACACACTCCTCACAACTGGGCAGGCCAGGAACAAGGGCATTTTACATGGAATGTGGTCACTATGTCCCGGAACGTATGGGGAGTGTATCGATCCCGGGGTCGGCAAAAACAGGACAATTACTGAAATAAAATCCGAAACTGCCGGAAATATTCCACAGCTCAGACAGCGTCTGTGGAGGGAGAAACAGAGTTCACGTTTCAGGTCGATGATCTTTCACCCTGAGCTCTGGGCGCGGAGTTGGAGGAGAGAATCTCACTCAGTCTCTGGCGGGTGGCCTGAGCTCGGCGAAGGCGTCGGTTTCATTCTCCTCCTCCTTTCTAACTCGTTGAACCGTACTCCTTAAATAGAGCGTAAGACCGGCCTTTGCTTAAAGTTTAAAGCATAGCAGAGGTGGATGATGGAAATATTTTAGCGAACATGGGACTCTGTCACTGAGGGTTACTCTGAATGGCGCTGAGATACAGAGTCGCTGAGGGGATATCTGAAGAAGCTGAACACCGATCGCGAGATTCTCCCTTCCCGGGGTCACTGCAGACCGGACTGTTCCACATCCCCGATGAACTGATCATTTTAACATCAAACTCCGACTTAACCTCCTCAACACTTTTCTTTTTGCTTTGAAAATTCCGTTTGAAATCACATTTAATATGGAAACAGCAAAACTAATTCCTCGTCGGGGAAATGAAACCATCATTTTCCGTGACGGGCGGGTGTATTAACCAGTGATGAGAAACCAGCGCGAAAATAAATCTGTCATTCAGACGTCCGAACACACGACGTTTCACGGGGTCAAATCAACATTCGTTCGGGGACTGCAAAACCGACACTTTTCAGACATTTTACATTTCTCCCTCTGCGACCGGCGAGGTCTCGGGAATCCTTTCCGATTCAGCTGCTTCTTTGTCGAGCACTGGCCAGAGGACACGCTCCCGTTTGTGCCTGATTGTGCGTTGGGATGAAGAGCATTCCCCAGCAGGATTTATTGTCTGAGTAATTGATGCAGGGAACGATTTGGAAAGGGGGGGTTGGGGGGGGGGGGGAGAGAGACAGAGAGAGAGAGAGAGAGAGAGAGAGAGAAAGAGAGAGAGAGAAGCTCCTCTGCAAGGTTTTCTCATTTTTTTCTCCAGTCCTGATGAAGGGTCTCGGGCAGAAACGTTCAATGTACTCTTTTCCATAGATGCCGCCTGGGCTGCTCAGTTCCTCCAGCATTTTGTTTATTTTCTCTCTTTTCCAGTTGGGACGAACGGGCATCCACCGGAAACATCAAATCTCTTCTTTCTGCAAATGTTGCCTACCCACTGCGTGTTTCCAGCATTTTTTTATATACAAGACACGGGTTTATTCTGCAGAGAATAGATGACATTAAGATACCTCAATACACAATCGGTTAATCTTTCCAACCAAACAGAAACCTCCGCAAAAATTAAAAAGGATAACATATAAAGGTACATTCCAGCGGAAAGCCAGTGGATTTCCTTGCATCTACCAATGATGGGATGGCCTTGTGTTTTAAAGCGCACTGACGGAAAATTGTTGTTGTTAGCAGTTGAGATAGCAGAGGATGGTTTCGATCCATCGACCTCTGGGTTATGGGCCCAGCACGCTTCCGCTGCACCACTCTGCTATGGGAATAAAAACAGCATTGCTCTCCCATGAATGATGTGCAACCTCTTGCGTTTGTTTGTGTATGCGCGCGTATCATTCTGTGTGTGTTTGCGTTTGTGTGTGTTGGTATGGGTGTGTGTTTTTGTGTATCTGTATTTGTCTGGGTCTATATTTCAGTCTGTGTCTGTGACTGAGTTTGTCTATGTTTGTGTCGGTGCCTGTATCTGTCTTTGTCTTCTCTATGTCTGTACATGTCTGGGTTTGTGTCTGTATGTCTATGTCTGTATGATGTCTGCATCTCTGTCTCTGTCTTTTTCTGTCTATGTCTGTGTCGGTGCCTGTATATGTTTAGGTCTTGTCTATGTCTGTATATGTCTGGGTCTCCCTCTGTGTCTGTCCATGTTGCATCAATTCCATTTGCCCCTTATTCCTACCCACTCACTTCACTTTCTGTCCTTAATTCTGTCTCCACTTTCGTTTCTTTCTTCCTTACATTCTGGACCACCCAGTTATTCTCTCCGTGTCGTTTATGCTTTATCCCATCTTGCACCTCGTTCCCGATATTTGCCAGTGAATGGGGTTTCTCTCATTTAATTGCTAGCAAGGACAATTCATCCCTCTTGTGGGGCTTCTTATCAATAACGACATTCTGAGCCACACTCGAGAATCACGACGTTCAATCCCGAGGTCCCATTAACGTTCTAATCCTGTCCTGATCATTGAATGAATGTTGGATTTCCAAGCTGAACCAGAAGTTCACCTCGTCTCCCTGTGAACGGAACTCGCGGGTTTAGATGCTGACTTGGTTTCCGCATCGCAAGTACGTACTTCAAACCATCCCTTCATCAGGATTTAGTTAGACCATAAGACCATAAGACATAGGAGCAGAAATCGGTCATTCAGCTCATCGAGTCTGCTCCGCCATTCCATCCCGGCTTATCCCGGATCCCACTCAACCCCATACACTTGCCTCCACCGCAGTCTGCGGCTGAGCATTCCACAGATTTGTTACTCTCTGGCTAAAAGCAAAGTCCTCCTCACCTCAGTCTAAAAGGTCTCCCCTCAATTTTGAGGCTGTTCCCTCTAGTTTTGGACACCCCCACCATAGGAATCATCCTCTCCACGTCCACATAATCTTGGTTCTTCCACATTCAGTAGGTTTCAATGAGAATTGTAGTTGTTGCTGTAACGTTCAGAACACCACGGCCGAGCTTTCGTCCCTTCCTTAAAAGTGGGGGTGTTTTTAGAATTCCACTACCGAGGACTCATATGCAGCAAGGAACCATTCTTAACTATCCCACGGGTTACAGGGTTATCGTGGCGTCTCTACGACGGCAATGAAAGGCCAACGATAGTGCGGGAAATTTCTTCATCTGGGATTTTCCGCCCAGATTTCAAACTTCACAAACAACAATGTGGAAATGCGGGGTTTGGACCCGGGACCTCACACATGCGCTCCTCCACTGAGCCACGTCACCACTGTCAAATGAACGATGATATCTTCTGTCTGACATTCTGAGCACAAAGGTTGGACGTTCAAAGATTGAAAATAGAAGTCGGAGTAGGCTATTCGGCTTTTCGAGCCAATTCCGCCATTCATTTCGATCGTGGTCGCTCATCTAACCTCAGTTTTTCTTCCCGATTATTACGCACGCCCTTTCATCCTTTTTGTATCTAGTCATAGTCATAGTCATACTTTATTGATCCCAGGGGGAAATTGGTTTTCGTTACAGTTGCACCATAAATAATAAATAGTAATAGAACCATAAATAGTTAAATAGTAGTATGTAAATTATGCCAGTAAATTATGAAATAAGTCTAGGACCAGCCTATCGGCTCAGGGTGTCTGACCCTCCAAGGCAGGAGTTGTAAAGTTTGATGGCCGCAGGCAGGAATGACTTCCTATGACGCTGTGTGCTGCATCTCGGTGGAATGAGTCTCTGGCTGAATGTACTCCTGTGCCCACCCAGTACACTATGTAGTGGATGGGAGACATTGACTAAGATGGCATGCAACTTAGACAACATCTTCTTTTCAGACACCACCGTGAGAGAGTCCAGTTCTATCCCTACAACATCACTGGCCTTACGAATAAGTTTGTTGATTCTGTTGGTGTCTGCTACCCTCAGCCTGCTGCCCCAGCACACAACAGCAGACATGATAGCAGTGGCCACCACAGACTCGTAGAACATCCTCAGCATCGCCCGGCAGATGTTAAAGGACCTCCGTCTCCTCAGGAAATATCTGAAGATATGTCTGACCTCTCCTCCATTTATTCTCATTGTGGAGAGCTGCGTCAGGGAGAAAAGGAGACGTGATTGTCTGTGGGTCTCACACCATTGACCTGTAAAATTTAAGGAGTTTAAGTCAGAGAGCAACAACAGACTTTCAAACTCAGAGTATTAGTTTAAAAGGACGACGTAAAGGCGGATGAACAAAATATTTCACCAAACCCAAGACTGCGCATTAGTCCTGAATAGAAACAAGACACTTTTGGAAATTCGCATCCACGTCAAATTAAAGAGAGAATATTTAAATCGGAATCACTTGTCACATTCTTGCAGACTGAAACGGAATGATCATTAACTACCCAAATTAAGATTGTTCCCTGCAGTCGGGAATGCCGTCAACCGAGTCGTGAGGATGTCAAGTTGTGAATTTATTTAACTTGCACGATGACGTGAACGAAATATCCGGATTCCTGGGTCGGAAGATGACAGAGAGAGACACAGTCAGTCAATAAATCAGCCACCTGCCACAGAGGACAGTGGTGGTCTGGGTCTTGTGTTATAGCCACCGGCCACCAGAGGGCACAGAGGAGCTGGGTCTTGTGTTATAGCCACCGGCCACCAGAGGGCACAGAGGAGCTGGGTCTTGTGTTATAGCTACCGGCCACCAGAGGGCACAGAGGAGCTGGTGCCCGATGGAACCGCCGCAACACGTATTGGTTAAAGAACAAACGTTAGATATACTGGTGCCAAATGAGAGTTTGCATTGGTTTCATATTCCATGTTCTGTCCATTTATTTCATGGCAAAATGCAAGCAAGGAAAGACAAGAGGTGCTAGTATTCTATTTTTTATATGTGGTTATCTCTTTCAGTAAATAAAATAGGAGCACACACACCGGACAACAAAAGCAGCGGGATTTCCAGAGAGTATGAGTGGCCTCGACCACTGATGTTCCGGTAACGCGCAAGGCTCTGATCGATTGCGCCACAGAGACATCCTGAAAGAAACTGGAATAAATCGGCTCTTCCTGGGTTTAGAAACGGTGACCAGATATTGGTGTTTGCTCCGGTTCATTTACAATCCGTGTCCGTGAGACGGATCAGAGAGTCACGAAGAATATAAAACAAAAAATGAAGAGGCAGGTAATTTGTCAGGATTCAAAACTATGCAGAGACAACTTAATCGATTTGTTATCTATCGCCTTAACCACTTTGCCACAATAACTATGTTCACATGTGACAGGAGTAGCAGTGATCCAGAGTCAGGCAAACAGAAATGATCCTGAACTAGAAGCAGAAACTGTTGGAAATACTCAGCATCCGTGAAAGGAGAAACAGAGTCCACATTTTGCTCGGTGGCCTTTCACCCTGAAATCCATGGGGCATTTAGTCGGAGAAAAACTCTATTATAGCGGGATAAGTTTTCATCATATCGCGATGACAAACACAAAGATCCCCATGTGGGCCTCAGCAGCTGGGACAAAGGAGTTTGCCGTTTCCCAGTTGTCCTGGAGAAGGCGGAGCTGGGCCTTATTCCTGTCACACTGATCTACGTGTGCTGAGGGAGCCCCCAATGGGCTCTCAATGACGGGGCGCCAGGACACTGAAGCAGTGCGCAGGGACTGACAGCAATGGTGACGTCAGCAGGGTAGCAGGGGCCGCCGTCCCGGACTTGTTTCACTCTCCTCCTACTTTCTCCCATCAGGTGCATTAGCACCACCTACTGTGATGGAGTCTGAGGGGACGCTTGATGGGGATCAGATGCGACATCACAAATCTATTTTAACTAAAACGCTCACCAGGGTCCTACACGACTTAACCGTCCCGGCCTGAGGTACCAGTATATCCTGCAAATTCCGCACCCCAGCTCGACCCATTAAATGCCTAAACAGCTTCCAACATTCCAAAGAATATCTGTGGCACATCATGATCACATGCTCCACCGTCTCTGAGAGATTACAAAAATCACACGAGACATTCCCTTACTACCTAAGAAGTTCCAAAGAGGAGTGCAAACCCGTATGTCCGACTATTAGTCTTATAAACCACACATCTTCCCTCTTATTCTTTTCCAAAAGTTGCCACCCTTAGACTGATGGAAACAAACAATAATATCACCTCCCTCTGCAACTCTTATCCCACAATTTCTGCTATTTCCCAGCCTGGTGCAACATTTGGCTTCATACTTTCCCACATGAAATATAATATCTACCTCAGACTTAGTGTCTGCTTTGCTTTGAGCGATGGAGGACGAGAGGTGACCTGATAGAGGTGTAAAAGACGATGAGCGGCGTTGATCGTGTGGATAGCCAGAGGTTTTTTTTTTCCAGGGGGTGAAATGGCTAACAGGAGGGGGCATGGTTTTAAGGTGCTTGGAAATAAGTACTGAGGGGACGACAGGGGTAGATTTTTCACACAGAGAGTGGTGGGTGCGTGGAATGCACTGCTGGCGGCGATGGTAGAGGCGGATACAATAGGGGCTTATAAAAGCCTCTTAGATAGGTACATGAAGCTTAGGAAAATAGAGGGCTGTGTGCTAAGGAAATTCTAGGCAGTTTTTGGAGTATGTTACATGGTCGGCACGGCATTGTGGGCCGAAGGGCTTGTAACGTGCTATAAATTTCTATGTTCTGTGTTCTGGGTTCTTCCCACACACTTCAGAGCATATAGATCATAATACACATCCATCAACAGATCGGCTGTGGCTTCTTGAAGACATCGATTCCAAACTCTGCAGTACCGAAGTAGTGTCTGGGCAGATCACAACTCTGTTTGACTTAACTTGTTCAACCCATTGCAGACTAATGGTAATGGCCATAAATCCTGCTGTATAGACAGACAACCTTTACCCACCACAACATTAAACCAGGGAATAAATAACCCATCCGGTTACTAACTGGGTTTTTAGAACAGTCTGTAAAGACAGGCAAAAAGGAAATAATACTGCTGCCGTAAATAACCAGACATCCTCTCACCCTCTCAAGAATTTAGAACATAGAACATAGAACATAGAATAGTACAGCACATTACAGGCCCTTCGGCCCAGAATGTTGTGCCTACCCTCAAACCCTGCTTCCCATATATGCCCCTACCTTAAATTCCTCCATATACCTGTCTAGCAGTCTCTTAAACTTCACGAGTGTATCTGCCTCGCCCACTGACTCAGGCAGTGCATTCCACGCACCAGCCATTCTCTGAGTAAAAAAACCTTTCCCTAATATCCCGCTTGAACTTCCCACCCCTTACCTTAAAGCCATGTCTTCTTGTATTGAGCAGTAGTGTCCTGGGGAAGAGGTGCTGGCCTGTCCACTCTATCTATTCCTCTTATTATCTTGTACACCTCTATCATGTCTCCTCTCCCCCTTCTCTCCAAAGGGAAAAGCCCTAGCTCCCTTAATCTCTGATCATAATGCATACTCTCTAAACCAGGCAGCATCCTGGTAAATCTCCTCTGTACCCTTTCCAATGCTTCCACATCCTTCCTATAGAGAGGCGACCAGAACTGGACACAGTACTCCAAGTGTGGCCTAAACAGAGTTTTATAGAGCTGCATCATTACATCGCGACCCTTAAACTCTATCCCTCGACTTATGAAAGCTAACACCCCATAAGCTTTCTTAACTACCCTATCCACCTGCGAGGCAACTTTCATGGATCTGTGGATATGTACCCCCAGATCCCTCTGCTCCTCACTACCAAGTATCCTACCATTTACTTTGTACTCTGCCTTGGAGTTTGTCCTTCCAAAGTGTACCACCTCACACTTCTCTGGGTTAAACTCCATCTACCGCTTCTCAGCCCACTTCTGCATCATATCAATGTCTCTTTGCAATCTTTGACAATCCTCTACACTATCTACAACGCCAGCAACCTTTGCGTCGTCTGCAAACTTGCCAACCCACCCTTCTAACCCCACATTCAGGTCGTTAATAAAACTCACGAAAAGTAGAGGTCCCAGAACAGATCCTTGTGGGACACCACTAGTCACAATCCTCCAATCTGAATGTACTCCCTCCGCCACGACTCTCTGCCTTCTGCAGGCAAGCCAATTCTGAATCCACCTGGCCAAGCTTCCCTGGATCCCATGCCTTCTGACTTTCTGAATAAGCCTACCGTGCGGAACCTTGTCAAATGCATTACTAGAATCCATATAGATCACATTCACTGCACTACCCTCATCTATATGCCTGTTCGCCTCCTCAAAAAACTCATTCAGGCTTGTTAGACACGATCCGCCCTTCATAAAGCCATGCTGACAGTCCCTGATCAGACCATGATTCTCTAAATGCCCAGAGATCCTATCTCTAAGAATCTTTTCCAACAGTTTTCCCACCACAGACGCAAGGCTCACTGGTCTATAATTACCTGGACTATCCCTACTAAATTTTGTGAACAAGGGGACAACATTCGCCTCCCTCCAATCCTCGGGTACCATTCCCGTGGACAACGAGGACATAAAGATGCTAACCAGAGGCTCAGCAATCTCTTCCCTCGCCTCGTGGAGCAGCCTGGGGAATATTCTGTCAGGCCCCAGGGACTTATCCGTCCTAACGTATTTTAGCAACTGCAACACCTCCTCTCCCTTAATATCAGCATGCTCCAGAACATCAACCTCACTCATATTGTCCTCACCATCATCAAGTTCCCGCTCATTGGTGAATACCGAATAGAAGTATTCATTGAGGACCTCGCTCACTTCTACAGCCTTCAGGCACATCTTCCCACCTTTACCTCTAATCGGTCCTACCTTTACTCCTGTCATCCTTTTTTTCTTCACATAATTGAAGAATGCCTTGGGGTTTTCCTTTACCCTACTCGCCAAGGCCTTCTCATACCCCTTTCTTGCTCTTCTCAGCCGCTTCTTAAGGTCCTTTCTTGCTGCCCTATATTCCTCAATAGACCCATCTGATCCTTGCTTCCTAAAGCTCATGTATGCTGCCTTCTTCCACCTGACTAGATTTTCCACCTCACTTGTCACCCATGGTTCCTTCACCCTACCATTCTTTATCTTCCTCACCGGGACAAAATTATCCCTTACATCCCGCAAGAGATCTCTAAACATCGACCACATGTCCATAGTACATGTCCCTGCAAAATCATCATCCCAATTCACACCTGCAAGTTCTAGTCTTATAGCCTCATAATTCACCCTTCCCCAATTAAAATAATTATTGTCCTCTCTGATTCTACCCTTTTCCATGATAATGCTAAAGGCCAGGGTGGTATGGGTGGAAATCAGGAACAGGAAGGGAAGTGGGTGGTCACTATCGCCCAGATGCTCACCCACTGAGAGATCTGTGACCTGACCCGGTTCATTACCAAGTACAGGATCTAATATGACATTCCCCCTAGTCGGCCTGCCCACATACTGTGACAGGAATCCGTCCTGGACACACTTAATTTGTTTATCCTCTAGAAATCTCAAATCTATTTCCACATCTGGAAATGTCCATGATGGACCTCCTGGCCAGGCCACTTGTCCACAAATCCCCAAAAGCATACTCCCACACTTATTATCTAAGTATCTACAGAAAACATTTATCAGCTCTGCTGCTATATTCACAACAACCCATTAAAACAGAATTAGTCAGATGTGACGTCCTCACTCTATTAAGCAAGTCCAGTATGCAAGGCTCATTTTTTTTTTCTCTCGGCAGGTCAAGAGACATCTCGCCTTGTTTAACCTCCAATGCATCTCTAGCTGTCGTCCAGAACGCTCCATTACAGATTCAAAGTGCACTGGTCTGTAGAACATCCAACCTATATGAAACTGAATGAGCTGTCTCTCTATAAATTAATAACCTGTACTAAAGGACAATAAATTGTCAATAGAACACCCTGGATGAGCCACAGTCCTATCCAGCCTCACAGAGCATAAAGTTAATGACCTGCTTACATTTATCCTCCAAACACTTTACATTTGCTCTGCACATCAGCCAAAGCCCGCTATATTTAAATACGGGAATACTCGACAGCAAACAGTCACACACAGTAAAGTGAATATAATCCGCACTATGTTTCCGAGTAAACACACACATTTTGATTTGGACACAGAAAATTTAAAACCCAGTCCAGAGACTATTCTTCCGTTGCTGTTAACACTGTTTGTACAGAGCGTACCACATAGGCGGCATTGCAACCCCTTTTCCACAGACCCCATCATCTGCACATAAAGCCAGACCAAGCCCAGCCCCAACACCATCGGTGGCATCTGTTAGTCACGCAAGACCATGGATCTGCACCTGGAAAGTCTAGCTTCTCCTCTCCAGGCCGCAGGCCTGGGCAAAGTTCTATGGAAGGCCGGCAGTTGCCCATGCAGCAAGTCTCCCTTCTCCACGACACCGATGTTGTCCAAGGGAAGGGCAAGGGCCGATACAGCTTGGCACCAGTGTCGTCGCAGGAGTTTCCAGAACGAGGTTGAAGGCAACGTCGGGCTGCCTCAGGGACTCCAGCTCCGGATTTGTCTTTAGGGTTTACTCCCGAAGCCTTTTCCATGAGTGGCTATGGCCGCAAGGCAGAGGAGTTTGAAATCAGAGTTTTCCCTTTCTTAGTTGTACAGTCTTCCCAGGCTGACCAGCACCATCTATCCGAGCCCAATACCATCAAAATATCATTAATCCTCAGTTTAAACAATATTAGACTCATAACACCCTCCTGGGTGTGAGGCGTCTGAAAATTCTGATGAGATTTCTTCACAACCCACCGCCACTCTGAATGACTGGCCAAAAAAAGAAAAAAACAATGCCCAGTTGTAAAACATACAAGTTACAGTATCCAAGTAAAAGATACGAAGACAGGGAAGTTATGGTAGGGTACAGGAACCGTGGTGGACAAAGGCTGCAATAAATCTAGTCAAGAAGAAAAGGAAAGCTTACAAAAGGTTTAGAGAGCTAGGTAATGTTACAGTTATAGAAGATTATAAGGCTAATAGGAAGGAGCTTAAGAAGGAAATTAAGACAGCCAGAAGGGGCCATGAGAAGGCCTTGGTGGGCAGGATTAAGGAAAACTCCAAGGCATTCTGCAAGTATTTGAAGAGCAAGAGGATAAGGAATGAAGGAACAGGACCTATCAAGAGTGACAGAGGGAAAGTATGTATGGAACAGAAGGAAAGAGCAGAGGTACTTAATGAATACTTTACTTCAGCATTCAGCATGAAACAGGATATTGGTGATTGTAGTGATGACTTGCAGCAGACTGGAAAGCTTGAGTATGTAGATATTAAGAAAGAGGAAGTGCTGGAGCTTTTGGAAAGCAGTAAGTTGGATAAGCCGCTGGGACCGGATGAGATGTACCCCAGGCTACTGTGGGCAGATGAGGAAGGAGATTGCTGAGCCTCTGGCGATGATCTTTGCATCATCAATGGGGACAGAAGAGGTTCTGGATGATTGGAGGGTTGCTGATGTTGTGCTGTTATTAAAGAAAGGGAGTAGAGATAGCCCAGGAAATTATAGACCAGTGAGTCTTACTTCAATAGTTGGTAAGTTGTTGGAGAAAATCCTGAGAGGAAGGATGTGTGAACATTTGGAGAGGTACAATATGATTAGGAGTAGTCAGCATGGCTTTGTTAAGGACAGGTCGTGCCTTATGAGCATGATTGAATTTTGAGGATGCAAAGCTGGGCTGGGCAGTGGCAGATGGAGTTCAACCCAAATAAGTGTGAAGTGGTTCAGTTTTGTAGGTCAAATATGATGGTAGAATATAGTATTAATGGTAAGACTCTTGGCAGTGTGGAGGATCAGAGGGATTTTGGGGCCCGAGTGAAATAGGACACTCAAAACAGCTGCACACGTTGACTCTGTGGTTAAGCAGGCGTACGGTGTATTGGCTTTCATCAATCGTGGAATTGAATTTAGGAGCCGAGAGGTAGTGTTGCAGATATATAGGTCACTGGTCAGACCACACTTGGAGTATTGCGCTCAGTTCTGGTCGCCTCACTACAGGAAGGATGTGGAAGCCATAGAAAGGGTGCAGAAGAGATTTACAAGGATGTCGCCTGGATTGGGGAGCATGCCTTATGAGAATAGGTTGAGTGAACTCGACCTTTTCTCCTTGGAGCGACGGAGGATGAGAGGTGACCTGATAGAGGGGTATAAGATGAGGAGAGGCATTGATCGTGTGGATAGTCAGAGGCTTTTCCCCAGGGCTGAAATGGGTGCCACAAGAGGACACAGGTTTAAGGTTAAATTAGTAGTGATGAAGTAATTCTCTACTCTCTGAAACAAAGAATGGACAGCACCGCAACCCTTTTCCAGTCCCCTGGAAGCATCCCTAACTTCCAGATCTTCTTATAAAACTCAAAGAACCTCTTTTGGGCTGTCTCGGGCAGATGGAGTATATGATAGATTCCCTTATCCTATCCTGGGCTGTAGTAGTTGCCCTATTGACAACAGATTTCAATTAATCCAACTTCAAGTCATCATCCAAGGCACTCTCAAACGTCTCGTTTCCCATAGATCTTCCCATTGTCCATCAAAATATGCTCTCGTCTCCTAAAATACTCATCCCCTATATAGTCTAGTCTTTCACAAACCTCCGAAAGGTCTCGGCCCGAAACGTCGACTGTACTCCTTTCCATAGATGCTGCCTGGCCTGCTGAGAACCTCAGGCATTGTGTGTGTGTTGTTCGTCAGGACTATGTATCATTGTAAACACGTTTCACATTCATTCTGAGTTTTTTTGTCGACTGCAGCCAAATTTTCATTCACCACTAATACTGGTTATAACTTCTGACACGATTCATTTTATTTAGCATTCTCCACACCACTGTGAGAACAGTTTCCCTCCCAACTAATCAGCAAAATCCCCTCAAGCCGCCCTTTTGTCATTCCTAATAACTCTCCGTGCTGTCGCTCTTTTCTTGGGAAAGTTCAGCAAAGCTTCTTGCGTGACTCCCCGTTACAAAACACGAAAAGCGCGTCTCCGGTCCCTCTCCATTCCCGCTCCCCGGCCCGTTGCCGAGGGAACGAGTCTCGTGATCAGGGCGCGTTCTCTGTGACGTCACCATTAAACTACTGTACTCGTTAATCGCTGGGTATCACGTGACAGTTAGGTGCCAGCCTCGTGGGGGGGGGGGCAGAATAAATTGTCAATCAGAGCAGCCAATGGGAATCCTCCAAATATTACAAATAAATCATGAAAAAGGCTCGACCGGGCGGGGAGAGGGTATGTGTGGAGAAAGCCTTATCTCCACACCGGGCCGAGGGAAGGGAAAATAACAAATACTTACCAAGGGAAATAAAGAGCGAAATATAAAACTAAACTGAGTTATACAGTGTTCTTTCTGGACTGTCGGTGAGGTCAGAAATAGACGCCGATTTGGGTGGAACCCTCATTCAGACAATGCTAATGCAGAGATTTGAAATATTAGCTGATTTCTCGCTGACAATTTTAATTACATCGGGAATGAACAGTGAGTCTAGTGGGTGGCGTGGCAGGTAATGACAGAAAATAAAGAGATATTAGATTAACAAAGAGGTTTCAGGAACCAGCGTGATATTGGTTTCTCACACCGCTGGAGGACTGTCTGCAGTTATGGTGGACACACTTTCGGACGAACATGATTGCACTGTAGTCTGTGACCTGGTGCTCTGGTCCCCATCCCCCCGCCTGCCCCGGGGAGCAGCAATGCACCTTCCTGACAGTGTAGAGCAGATTCACCAGGATGTTGTTTGGCATGTGGCCTTTCCGCGATGAGGTAAAACTGGATGGTTTGGCTTTGTTTCCCTCGGAAAGGAGGAGAAGCTGAGGAGCTGAGAGTGACTCTGGGCTCACTGTGTAAGAGCCATGTCAGGCATGATGACAGCGCTGGGTAACTCGATTGTTACCGAATATCCACAAAACGATGCTGTTCAAAGCTCAAAGTACATTTATGATGAGTTATATGTACCATGCACAATCTGGAAATTAGTCTCCCTATAGGCAGACAGAGAACAGAGAACCCTAATGGAATCCATTAAAAAACAGACCATCAAACACTCAGAGTGCTGGAAAATAAAAACAAATCGTGTAAACAACAAAGGCCAGCTGACAAATGAAGTTCACAAGAGTGAGTCAAATGTTGTGAGGCCAGTCATCACTGCAGCCGATGCAGCAGCCCGTTAGTTGCAGGCCGGAGCTCAGTCCAGTGGAGATCCGAATAAACCTCGCTAAGCAGCCAGAGGAACCGGCCCGTCCCTTGCCTGTGGTCTCGACACGCTGACCTGGCACTTAGATCGATCACTCAGGTGTTTGCTAGCTCGCAGGCCTGGGCCCAGGCCCCGCCACCTCTACTCTGCATTGCCACCGCTTGTCTCTCCTCAGTTCTGTCACATGGAATCACCTCCAAGTCTGCTCCAGGAGTGGCCAAACATTGTCTCACTCTCCGGCCCGGGCCCCGTCGCCTCGATTCGCTCCGTATGCGCCACGCACAACCGTCCTGCATCTTCAAAGCTGCAGTTCACACCGCAAAAATTCCAGTTCGGAGAGGCGGCTGAAAAGCTCAACTCCGAATGGCAAGCAACAGCCTATTGATTGCAGTGATCGTCTACCTGAAAATGTGTGATTCATAAACTAGTTCGTGGTTTTGTTCGATACCGACAAGTGATCGCTGTGCTTCATCGGCGCCGTCATAAACCGGAGTGTCCCCTCCCTGGTGCCAGGGTCAGGGACGTTTCCGAGCAGCTACAGAAATCTCGCAAGGGGGTCAGTGTTCATTCAGCTGGAGGTGGTGACTCACGTCGGTACCAATGGACAGGTAGAAAAGAGCTGATGCTCTGTACTGTGAATATAGAGAGTTAGGGAAGAAGTTAAAGAGCAGGACCTGAAGGGTTGTAATCTCCGGCTTACTCCCGGTACCGTGTGGTAGTGGAGGTAGGAACAGAAAGTTAGAGCAGATGAATGGTGGCTGAGGAGCTGGGGCGGGGCAGGGTTTCAGGATTCTGGATCATAGATTCATGGCGCCATAGAAAGTACAGCACAGAAATAGGCCATTCTGTCCATCTAGTCTGTGCCAATTCATTTACACTGTCCGCCCTCATCGACCTGTACTGGGAACATATCCCTCCATACCCTACCATCCATGTACAGATCCAAACTTCTCTTAAAATTTGACATCAAACTTGCATGCATCACGTGTTGGCAGCTCCTTCCAACACCCCCATCTGAGTGAAGAATTTTCCACTTGTGTTCATATTAAGCTTTATCATCAACCAGCCTTAACCCATGATCTCCAGTTGGAGTCCCACCCAGCCTCCGAGGGAAAAGTGTGCTTGCATTTACCCTGTCACTGGGACTTCTCCTGGTGCAGGGATGAATTGTACAAGAGGGATAGTTTGCACCTTCACTGGAGGGGGTTCAGTATCATAAAGTTCATTACTGCTCCCAGGAGGGTTGAAACAAGATTGACAGGGGGATGTGAACCAGAACACCAGTCACTGAATGGAGGGATTGAATCTAAGTGAGATGCCATGCGCATGTAGCCCCCCCCCCCCCGGCCACCCTCAGGGTCGCTCGGCTCGCTGTCGTCTAGGAAAACAGCCTCGGCCCCGCCAAACTGGCTAATTCGTTTGTGTGGATGCTGTGTGAGGTACCCTACCCCGCCCAAATAACAGACATTACACCAGATGCAATTAAATGATTTACAGTTTATAGATATTACTGGAACCATATAATTAAAAGAGAATAAAATATAAAAGGAAAATAAAAGGCGCCACACTTACCAAAGTTCAATCTCTTCGTGCACAAAAACCGTTGGAGCTCAAGGACCTTCTTCTTCACCCTGCGACCCCCTCAGACCACCTCGACCGGCCGCCTGGGACCAACAACGGTGGTCGACCAGACGCTCCACACGAGTCCGTCTCCGTCTCCTCGCCGAACGTCCCGCTCGGGGTCCGACCCCGTTAGCGGACTCACAGCACCTCGTCCATCCTCTGTCTCGCTCTCCCGTCTTCTGTCCCCAAACCCTGCGCATACAGTATCTTCAAATACACCAAAACCATAACAACTATCCCAATTGGTTAATAGCACCCTCTTATCACCCTCTAAACCACAATATGCTGCTAGCGCAAACTTTCTCAGCGTTAAAGCACAACAAAGCCGCATTCCCCAGATTAACATAACAAAAACGCCATTTTAATTAGCCTTCGCAGTAACGTAAAAATCGAAACCCCCTTACACACAGTAATACTGTGTGGATGGATGGGCAGGAGCTTAGGAATATAAACGACAGCACAGATGGATTGAGTTGTGTTCAGTTGAATGTGAGAAGCATTAAGAGTGAGTCTGCAAAATTAAGGACGGCAATTAATCTGATGGGTTTATGTTATACAGCCTCATTCCCATCAGTCACAGAGACAGATTCTAGGAAGGAGCAAAAACAGTGTTATCACTATGGGTGACTTCAGGATCATCACTGTGCCTGTTGATTCGGAACGGATTTAAGATGGTGATGGTGAACTTAAGCGATTTCTGGCTGGTAGCTAAAGAAACACGAAATGCATTTTTTTTTAAATTCAGCATTTTCCGGCGAACGATCTCTGTAAGTAGTAATCTGTAACTTCCCTTAGGTCTTTAAGGTAATTCGCAGCGGCAGAACCGAGGCGAGATCAGGAGACGGACCGGTCGCCAAGAGCGAGGCGGACTCAAGGTTCCATCAATTTCAGCGCCGTGCCGAAGGCCGAATGGAGGTGGTGACGTTCGGGCACCAGCGCAAACCGATTCGACTGAACTCAATGTTTGGACCCAGAATTAATCGCCGTGCTGAATCGCGGATCAGATCGACCCGACGAGGTCCAGGCCCCAGAGCGTATCGAGGCGATTAGACCCGACATTTGGACATGGATTTAGGTGTCGGACCAAACTGAAAATATCAGGGTGCCAAGACCTGAGCCCCTCATATCACTGTTCCACGAAGTTCACTCGGCTCCGCGTTGAACTATAGGCTCGCTAGCGGAATTCAGTTCAGAATATTGTTTGCTTGCGTTTGTTTCTTCCCTGCACGTTGGGTGCTCGATGGTCTTCCTTTTTATATGATTTGGGAAGGGGCTTCTTTGTTTTTGTGGCTGTTTGTTAGGAGACGAATCTCGAAGCTGCATAATGTATACATACTTTGATAAAATATGTGCTTGGAACTCTTGAACTTTGAACCGCCCCAACATTGACTGGGGACTCTCATGGAGCAAAAGATTCGATGGGGCAGTATTTGTTAGCCATGTCTAAAAGGGTTTCTTTAAGCAGTTTGTGCGTGGTACAAGTAGGGGGGAGGTTATGCACTGTATCCCGTTCCCGGAAATGAGCCAAGTGACGGACATTTCAGTGGGTGAACCAGTGCAATTTGCAACAAGGCAAGAGTTACGTTATTGCTCAGGTAAGGATAGTTTTCAGATAGTGTGCAGTCAACCTCGGCAAGAAAGGTCTTTGAAAAGCAGAGCTTCCCTTTCACAGAAGGGGACTGGATCCACTTACATACCAAGACAAGATAATGACAATTATAGCAAATGACAGATTATAGTGTAATATTTCCTTTACTAATTCTGAATTATCATTGTTTTTAATGTGCAGATACTTTTGGCTATCAATACTGTATTATTTTGGTTTGAATGTTGACTAAAGAAGGATACAGGGAATATGAACAAAAACAGGTTCCATTGCAAACACGAGGAGATCTGCAGATGCTGGAAATCCAAAGCAAAGCACACAAAATGCTGGAGGAACTCAGGATGCCAGGCAGCATCTATAGAAAAGAGTAAACAGTTGACGTTTTGGGCTGAGACCGTTAATTAGGACTGGAAAGAAGGAGTTCAGATTAAGAAAGTGGGGAGAGAAGGAAGAAGTACAAGGTGGTAGGTGACAAGTGAAATGGGGGCGGGGTGAAGTAAAGAGCTGGGAAATTGACTGGTAAAAGAGATAAAGGGATTGAGGAGGGGAAATATGATAGCAATGGATAGAAGAACATGAAAGAAAGGGTGAGGGACTGGTAAGGAAATAAGGTAAGAGAGGGAAACAGGAATGGAGAATGGGGAATGGTGATGGAGAGGAGAGGGCAATTACCAGAAGTTTGGGAAATCGATGTTCATGCCATCGGGCTGAAGCCTACCCACACGGGCTATGAGGTGTTGCTCCTCCAACCTGAGTGTGGACTCATGGCAGTAATAGAGGAGGCGATGGTCTGACATGTCGGAATGGGAATAGAGGGTAAAATTGAAATGAGTGACCACCGGGAGATCCCACGTTTTCTTCCCGATGGAGCGAAGATGTTTGACGAGACGGTATTCCAATCTACGTCAAGTTTCTCTGATATACAGGATACCCCATCATGACCACTGGATACGGTAGGCGACATCAACATACTTGCCGGTGAAAGAGTCGCCTCAGATTGCTTGGGGCAATGAATGGTAGTGAGGGAGGTGGTGTAGGGGCAGATGTGGCATTTATTACCTTTACAAGGATAAGCACCAGGAAGGGGATCAGTAGGGAGCGTCGTGGACAAGGGAGTCGCATCGGCAGCAATCGCTGCGGAAAGCGGAGATTGAGGGTGGAGGAGGGGGGAAAGATTACCATTTAGTCATTATCAGTCACCGAATAAAAAACTCTGTAAAACGTGATATTTCTTTGTTCAAATTTGAGAACAGTTTGTTTCAGAGGCCATGTCGTTCTCCTTGTGCACAGCTAATGTTTATTTGAAGAACGAGTGCGAGTTTGCAGATTACAGCTAATGGTGACCGTGGACACATGGAGTTCCATCCGAGATACCAAACCCTAGACTTTATTGTACAGTGAAAAGGAATTCAGCCCCATTGGCCGATCAGTCCTCACACAGAATTCCTCCTGTGTGGAGTAGTCGATCACCTTTGTCAAATGTGGGAAAGCTGCAACAGTAAAACAGGGGCATTAGATGGGATCGAATCAGGTGAGTGAACAGATGGAAACAGTAGCTGCCTCGGGCCGGGCTGAATCCCATGAGTCGATGGGAAAAGGGGATGCCTCATGTTGGATTGAATCCCAGTGGTACATGATGGATAGAGACTGCCTCGAGGTGGATTCGATCCCATGATGTATGAAAAAAGAGATTGAGTGAGAAAGTGAATTTTGAAGTATGAGTGAGTGCCTGGATTGTGTGTCTGAATGCTCACGTGACAGTCCCTGTCCTGGACATCAGGAGGACTCCGGTGGCGTGTGTGTTGGCACGTTATGGAGCAGAAAGTAGGAAATATGTTGAGAAGTGGGTGGAATGGAAGAAGCGAGTGCCTGCAGAAGCACAGATATAAGGAGAAAAATGGGAGAAAGGTAGCAGATGTCCTGTGACTGTTTACTGGAAGAGTGAAATGCAAAAAAAAAGTTATATGATTCTCGCAGTAAGAGCAAAAAATATGAAATAAAGTTAGAGAATGAAAAGGCACAGAAAGAGCAGTCTACCTCAGTGTTTAACAAGAAACAACCGGTAACAGAGTCTGAGGAGCAAGTAATGTCTATAACCCGCTGTACCCCTGCCTCCCCCAGGCACAGTTACAACAAAGCCCATCCCTCAGTTGTACTGTGTTTGATTCTGTTTACCACTTTGATAAGAAGATTAGAGCTGTGAACGGAGCACTGGACCGCACTGCCCAGAGAAATCACACTTGCCAGTGGAATTGCTTTGAACGATGGCAATAAACTTCTCATCATGGACTGCATAAATCCTCAACGCTGAAGCGCTTCATGAGGATAAGGATGAAGTCTATTACTGCAACCACTGAGTAATGGGATCAGATTTAGCTTATGGTACGTGTAATGCCGATTTCACCAGTGATCCTGCAACTTCTGTTAATGGCATTTACAGTATTGGCTGGCAGGCCTACTGTCGTTTGCCAAGGGTATCCCTTTGCCTTTAAATGGGGTATTTGACCTGAACAGGACCTGTCCAGCGGTTATTAATCTTTGGTGTACGTAGCAGCAAATACTAACACCTGCCAGAATTGAAGGACGAAGGAGACTGATGAGTGTAACTGGATTGTAGTGTTCCTGTTCTGGACACCTACCAGACAGACTCGAGAGAGCATCAGTATGACCCCAGTGTTGCAGTGATTGGCTAACGACACTGCTATAGTGCTACATGATACAAGTCTGGTCACCAATGACATTTCTAACAAAATGGGAGCAAGCTGCAATGTGGCCTTTCAAAGCTGACCAGAATTAAACTTTCTGTTGGCTGAGAGGGGAGGTAGTTGTACCATCATTGGCTGGAATGATGCACAAACATCCTTGCTATATCTGAGAACATCACCGACTTTAGCCATGAAGATCCCGTTCGAAGCAATTAAGGTTAAGAAGTTTGGGCAGGAGAGACATGCACCTCTATCATCACCTTTGGAAGTCTATTCATCAGCTTCACTCCCTGCTCGGAAGATTCTGCAACTCGAGTGTACAGTGGGCAAGGGTTATTTTCTTGCTGGTTTTGACACTTGTTCTCCTGTCCTGCCTGAGATCACTCTGTGCAGTAATGGTGCAAATAACAGCTGCCTCCATTACAGTTCAACAGGCCTCCTCTTCAGATAGTCACTGAGGAGAGCCGAATTCTCTGTGCAAGTCAACTGCAGCCACAATCCGTGTTGTCATTGACGAGGGAAGGGAAGTGGGGAGTCTGGAAGTTACAGCAAGTCAAGTTCATGTAGCCCCTTGGCAAAGGAAAGTTTACAGATAGTGTGCAGTCAACCTCGGCAAGAAAGGTCGTTAAAGGGCCTGATTCGCCTTTTGCATACCAAAACAAGATGAGGATGCAAATGACGAGCTCTCGGAATATTGGCCACAAACAACGGAAATCTGCAAATGCTGGAAATCCAAGCAACACACACAAAATGCTGAAACAACTCAGCAGGCCAGGCAACATCGATGGGAAAGAGTAAACGGTCGACGTTTCGGAACGAGATTCTGCATCAGGACTGATATTGGTCAGTTCCTTTACTAAGGTGGTGGGACCATGTGGGAGTTGATATCTGACAACAACAGCACCGGTTTAAATGTGTTCGGAGTGATGGACTCCGTCACTGAGTGTAACAACGAATGCTGCTGAGATACAGACTCTCGGGTTGTATTTGAGGAAAGAGGCTGAACACAACGTCGCTCTCTTCTCGGAGCTACATTCTCGAGCTCACAGCAGCCGGGATATTCCACTTTTCCAATATCCAAAGAAATGATCACTTCAAAACCGAATTCCTTGTCCGCATTTACTTTTTAAAATTCATTATTCCTCTTGAATACAAATGCAGGAAAATGACATTCTCCCTGTCGGGGAATTGAACCCCGGTCTCCCGCGTGACAGGCGGGGATACCAACCACTACACTAACAAGGAACATCCCCTGGCATTTCACTCTGTCATCTATATATAAGAATACAAATGGGTAAATATGATTATTTTGTGTTTGTTGACTGCAATACTGGAGCCTTTTACTCGTGTCCTTCTCCCAGAAGTGTCTCAGGTTTCTCCAGTGATTCAGTCACCTACTGCTCTCGAAGATTAGCCGAAGTAAGTTCTCTCATTACAGCCCAATTCCCTGTTGTTGGAAAGTTCATTAATAATCATATTTATATTTTAATTCTGCTTTTATAATGCGATAGGCAGAAAACGATGCGTAACTCTTCGAATTTTGAAGGGATCACTCCCACTTCAGTCTGATTCCGGGTGATTATTCACTGGGCGTTGTGCTCTCCGGTCTGTCGGAGGATGGCGACCTCAACTAGACAGAACATGAACTGCATCAGAGTGAGGAATCAGAGTGACCAGTCGGAGAGCAGCTCGGGACGTCATTCGACGTCATACACCACTGGAGACAGTCAGTACCTGAGTCTCCTGCAGAATGATGGACCGATAGTGATATGATCGTTATATAAGTAATTTGTCCCGTTTTTTTTCCCGTTAACTAAAAAGTAATAGAGTGGTGAGAGTTGATATTGAACCACAGGAAAAGTATGCTGGTGCGGTAGTAATGGGGACAAACAAATAGCAGATGAACTTCATGAGTACTTTTCTTGTTTCTTCATTGTGGAAGACACTAGCAGTGTGCTAGAATCTGTGACTGTCTGGTAATAGGTGTGAGTGCCATTGTTATTACAATGGAAAAGTGCTAGGCAGACCCAAAAGCATTATGGTGGATAAATCACCTGGGTCAGATGGACTACATCCCAGAGTCCTGAGAGAGGTTATTAAGGAGATAACTGATGCATTGGCAATGATCTTTCAAGAATCGCTTGATTCTGGCATGGTTCTGGAGGACTGGAACACTGGGAATGTCACTCCACTCTTTAAGAAGGGATGAAGGGAAAAGAAAGGAAAGCATAGGCCAGTTAGCCGAATGTCTGAACTTGGGAAAGTGTTGGAGTCTATTATTAAGGATGCGGTTTCAAGGTACTTGGAGACTAATGATAAAACAAGTCAAAGTCTTCATGGGGAAATCTTGTCTAACAAATCTGTCAGAGTTCTTCGAGGAAGTATCAAGCAAAATAGACAAACGAAAGGCAGTGGATGTCATTTACGTGGAATTTCAGAAGGCGTTTGATAAGGTGCCACACATGGAACTGCTTAACAAGATAAAGCCCTATGGCATTACAGGAAAGATACTGGCATGGATAGAGGAATGGCTGACAGGCAGGGGGCAATGAAGAAATAGAACGGACCTTTTCTGGTTGGCTGCTAGTGAGCTAGTGGTGTTCTTCAGAGGTCAGTTTGAGACTGCTGCTTTTCACATTGTTTGTCAACGATTTAGATAATGGAATTGATGGCTCTGTTTACGGATGATATGAAGATAGGTGGAGGGGTTTGATAGTGCTGAGGAAGCAATGTGATTGTAGTGGGAATTAGACAAATTAGAAGAATGGGCAAAATGTGGCAGATGGAATACAGTGTTGCGAAATGTATGTACAACACGTCACAATTGTCTGCATTAAATTTCATCTACCAATATAAAGATGCAAAGTACTTATTTAGTATTTTAATCACATAATTTGGCTTCTGGCAGAAATTCCCTCGTTTATTTTTGAGAGCTCCTACATTCTCCACTGCAAACTTCCTGTTTTAACAGTCAGTAAAATACCATTGAATTTTCTTAATCTCACTCATGACGTTTAATGTTCCTTTTCTTGGAATATGGAACAAACAAACAGGTCTAGCACTGGAAAGGCCATTCGGCCCATGATATTGTACTAATATTGATGCCAATTCATATTAAATTCCATCCTTCTGTTTATCAGCCAGTTACTTCATATTCACATGTTCATCTAAAAGCTTCGTAATCTCCAGCAACTCTCTGCTGCCATTGCTATCATAAACATGTCCTCTGCTATTGGCATTTCTACCATGGGGAAATGATTCTGACTACCCTCTCATGATTTTAAACACCTCCATCGGGTTTCCACTCAGCTTCTGAGGTCCCAGGGAGAACACAAGTTTGTCTAAACATTCCTCAGGCCTCCTATACTCTAATCTGTGGAGCATCCTGGTGAAGGTCTTCGTCATCCTTTCCTGAGTGTCCATTCTCAACTCTTTCTGTGCCACTGGTGCTGCTTCATGCGCCCATGCTGAGCTCAAAAAAAATCATCAACTTTGACTCCAACTTTCCAGGTGCCCTTAAATTCACTTCCACATGTTTGACACCTGTCTCTGATTTCTCAATAGTTTTGTCTCCATCTCTGGAGACAGACTATCTAGTGATATCTTCCTATAAACCTACTGACTCTCACAGCTATCTTGACTATTCCTCTTCCCACCCTGCCTACTGTACAAATGCCGTCCCTTTTATTCGCCTCCACCACATCTGTTCCCAGGGTGAGGGTTTCCTTGTCAGATTATCAGCGATGTCTTCCTTCTTCAGCGAACGGCATTTCCCTTTCTATCTCATTGCTGCTACTCTCACCCTCATACATGCCTCCATTTCTCAGACATCTTCTCACTGCCATAACAGGGTTACAGTTCCCCTTGTTCTTACGTATCACCCCCGTGTGTCCCTTTCCAGGGCAACATTTTACATAAATCCACCATCTTCAAAGGAATTCTAGCACTAAACACATCCTTGCTCCACCCTACTCTCCACTGTCAGCCGGGATCACTCTCTCTGTGATTCCCTTGTCCATTCATCCCTCCCCACTGATCTCACTGCTGACACTTATCCCTGTAATCGGAACATGAGCTACACCTGCCCCTGCACCACCATTCAGAAACACGAATCGTCCGTCCAGGAGAAGTAAAACTTCACCTGCAAGCCTGTTGAGATCGTCACCTGTACCTGGACAACACACACAAAATGCTGGAGGGACTCAGCAGGCATGGCAGAATAAATGGAAAAGACTACAGTCGACATTTCTGGCCGAGACCCTTCATCAGGAATGGAGAAAAGAAGACGAGGAGTCACAGTTAGAAGGTGGGGGTAGGGGGGAAGAAACACAAGGTGAAAGGTGAAACAGTGAGAGGGGGAGGGGCCGGTGAAGTAAAGAGCTGGGAAGTTGATCAGTGGATGAGATACAGGGCTAGAGAGGAGGAATCTATTAGGAGAGGACAGAAAGCCATGGAAGAAAGAAAACAGGGAGAAACACCAGAGGGAGGTGATGGGCAGGTAGGAAAATAATGAGAGATGGAAAAGAAAATAGGAAATGGTAAAGGAGGCATGAAACATTACCGAAAGTTGGAGAAATAGAAGTTCATGTCTGTGACGGGCGGGTTTACTAACCAGTGACGAGAAACCAGCGCGAAAGTAAACTTGTCATTCAGATGTCCGAACACACGAGGCCTCACGGGGTCAAACCGATATTTGTTCGGGGACTGCGAAACCGGCGCTTTTCAGACATATTATATTTCTTCCTCTGCGACCGGAGAGGACTCGGGAATCCTTTCCCATTCAGTTACTTCTTTGTCGAGCACTGGCCAGAGGACACGCTCCAATTAGTGCCTGATTGTGCATTGGGATGAAGAGCATTCCCCAACAGGATTTATTGCCTGAGTAATCGATGCAGGGAAGGATTGGAAAATCGAGAAAAGCGAGAGATAAAGCGGGGGGGGGGAGGGAGAGAGGGGGGGGAGAGAGAGAGAGAGCGAGAGATGGAGAGAGAGAGAGAGAGAAATCGAGGTTTTAAAATCGAGAGAGAAAGAGAGAGAGAGAGAGAGAGGAGGGAGGGAGAGAGTGAGAGAGAGAGAGAGAGAGGGAGAGAGAGAGAGAGGGAGAGAGAATGAGAGAGAAATAGAGGTTTTAAAATCAAGAGAGAAAGAGAAAGAGAGATAGAGAGGAAGGGAGAGAAATAGAGAGAGACAAAGAGAGAGTGAGATAGATAGAGAGAGAGAGCGAGGGAGAGAGAGAGAGAGAGAGACAGAGAGAGAGAGGGAGAGAGAGAGAGAAATCGAGGTTTTAAAATCGAGAGAGAAAGAGAGAGAGAGAGAGAGAGAGAGAGAGAGAGGGAGAGAGAGAGAGAGAGAGGGAGAGAGAGAGACAGAGAGAGAGAGGGAGAGAGAGAGAGAGAGAGAGAGAGAAGCTCCTCTGCAAGGTCTTCTCATCTTTTTCTCCAGTCCTGATGAAGGGTCTTGGGCGGAAACGTTGAGTGTACTCTTCCATAGATGCCGCCTGGCCTCCTGAGACCCTCCAGCAGTTTGTTTGTGTTGTTGTTCATTTTCTCTCTTTTCCAGTTATGACGAACAGGCATCCACCAGCAACATCAAACCTCTTCTTTCTGCAAATGTTGCCTACCCATTGCGTGTTTTCAGCATTTTTCTGTTTTTATACAAGACACGGGCTTTTTCTGCAGAGAATAGATGACATTAAGATACCTCAATACACAGTCGGTTAATCTTTCCAACCAAACAGAAACCTCCGCAAAAATTAAAAAGGATAACATATAAAAGTACAGTCCAGCCGAAAGCCAATGGATTTCCTTGCATCTACCAAAGATGGGATGCCGTCGTGTTTTAAAGCGCACTGACAGAAAATTGTTGTTGGCAGCAGTTGAGGTAGCAGAGGATGGTTTCGATCCATCGACCTCTGGGTTATGGGCCCAGCACGCTTCCGCTGCGCCACTCTGCTATGGGAAAAAAAACGGCATTGCTCTCCCATGAATGACGTGCAACTTCTTGCGTTTGTTTGTGTATGTGCGCGTATCATTCTGTGTGTGTTTGCGTTTGTGTGTGTTGGCATGGGTATGTGTTTTTGCGTATCTGTATATGTCTGGGTCTATATTTCAGTCTGTGTCTGTGTCTCTGTCTGTCTATGTTTGTGTCGGTGCCTGTATCTGTCTTTGTCTTGTCTATGTCTGTACATGTGTGGGTTTGTGTCTGTATGTCTATGTCTGTACGATGTCTGCATCTCTGTCTCTGTCTGTTTCTGTCTATGTGTCGGTGCTTGTATATGTCTTTATCTTGTCTATGTCTGTACGTGTTTGGGTTTGTGTCTGTATGTCTGTGTCTGTTTCTGTTTATGTCTGTGTCTGTGTCTGTATATGTTTAGGCGTTGTCTGTATCTGTACATGATTGGGTCTGTGTCTGTGTCTGTACATGTCTGGGTCTGTGTCTGTGTCTGTATATGTCTGGGTCTGTGTCTACGTCTGTATATGTCTGGGTCTCACTCTGTGTCTGTCCATGTTGCATCAATTCTATTTCCCCCTTATTCCTACCCATTTACTTCACTTTCTGTTGTTAACTCTGTCTCCACTTTCGTTTCTTTCTTCTTTACTTTCTGGACCACCCTGTTATTCTCTCCATGTCGTTTATGCTTTACCCCATCTTGCACCTCGTTCCCGATATTTGCCAGTGAATGTGGTTTATCTTATTTAAATGTTAACATGGACAATTCATCACTCTTGTGTTTTTTTTTATAAATAATGACATTTTGAGCCACACTCGGGAATCACTACGATCAATCCCGAGGTCCCATTGAAGTTCTAATCCTGTCCTGATCATTGAATGAATGTTTGATTTCCAAGTTGAACCAGAAGTTCACCTCGTCTCCCTGTGAACGGAACTCGCGGGTTTAGATACCGATTTGTTTTCCGCATCACAATCACAAACCTCAAACCATCCCTTCATCGGGATTTAGTTAGACCATAAGACCATAAGACATAGGAGCAGAAATCAGTCATTCAGCTCATCGAGTCTGCTCCGCCATTCCAACCCGGCTGATCCCGGATCCCACTCAACCCCATACACTTGCCTCCACCGCAGTCTGCGGCTGAGCATTCCACAGATTTGTTACTCTCTGGCTAAAACAAAATCCTCCTTACCTCAGTCTAAAAGGTCTACCCTCAATTTTGAGGCTGCTCGCTCTAGTTCTGGACACCCCTACCATAGGAATCATCCTCTCCACGTCCACATAATCTTGGTTCTTCAACATTCAGTAGGTTTCAATGAGAATTGTAGTCGTTGCTGTAACGTTCAGAACACCACGGCCACGGTTTTACAACTGAATACTAAGTACCTTTACGTTAACTTGTAGCTCAGTGAGAGATATGGAGATAGAAAAAGTGATTGCGAGCAGGAGACAGTGCGAGCGCTGAGGACACGAAGGAGAGAACGAATAAGACATCGCGAGAAAAAACAGCACGTGAGAGAGATAGCGCAAGGGAGAGGGAGCCGTGGAGATGACGCTGGAGTGACCGCGAGGGAAAGTTTGCGAGCAAGGGTGATAGCGAGGAGCAGCGACAGAAGGAGACATTGCAAGGGGGTGGAATAGCGATTGAGACATCGCGAGGGAGAGCCAGAGAGAGAGAGGGGGAGGCAGAGAGCGATAGAGAGGCAAGCACTTTAGCCTGGGGGACACAGTCAGGATTATATGTGGAAATGAGTGAGATTGCAGGATGGTGCGTTACCTCCGTCATGTCACAGACGAGGATGTCTCTGAGAAGGGGCAGGCCATTCTGAAACGACAGGGTGAGCAGTTAGAAATTGTGGTCTTTATTAGAACTAACAACAGAGAGAAAAGATCCTGAAAAGAGAATTGAGGGAGTTGGGCAGAAAATTAAGAAGTAGGAACTCTGGGCTGGTGATTTCTGGATTACTTCATGTGCCACATGCTTTCCAGGTAATTGATGGTAAGTTAGTACACTTAAATGTGTGGCTGACAATCTAGGGCAAAGGGAAGGCATCAGGAACACTGATCATTGGGCTCTTTTCCATGATAAGTGGAACTGGTGTAAGGACGATGGATGACACTGAAGAGGAAATTATATACTTACAGGGAAGCTTGCTGGAGCCACCCCAATGATTTTTTTTTTCCTGTGGCATATGGAGCTCATGTTGGAATCCAAAGCTACAGGTCAGTAAGTAGCATTGAGCTGAAGACAAAGAACACTAAGAGGAAGTCACGATGGGGCCACATTATTGAGCACAGGAGCACTGAAGGGCAGAGGTGAGTGCTGATGTAGAACAGTTAATGCAGGTGTACTTAGAGCCTGATTTAGTACATGTTGGGGTGATTCATCCATTACAGAGATCTGGTTGAGAGAACGGCAGGACTGGTTTCTAAACAGTTCAGTATTCATATGATTCAGACAGTCCAGCGGGAGCTAATATAGGTTGCTGAGCTGTACGGCTGATCAGGCACGATGTCACAAGGTCGAGGTCATCCCGGAGGCTCATCTAGTAAGTCAATGTGGGTAGAACTCAGTAATAAGAAAGGTGAAATCACTGTGATGGGTTTATACTCTCGGCCTCCCAACAGCCAGTGAAAGAAATGAATAGATTACAGGATAATATACGAGGGTAGATTGATATGTTCGTGACCTAAAGTAGAAGGAGTCCATTTTCGAAAACCTAGCACATTTATTTTTCAACGTAGTCCCCTCCTACATTTACACACTGAGTCCAGCAGACGTGTAGCATACAGATCTTGCACCTCCAGAAAATGTCCACAGATAGGTGATTAATAAGTTCGTGGCCTAAGGTAGAAGGAGGTTAGTTATACAGCTCTCGTTGCATGCACATACAGGTCAAATCTTTAAGTGATTACGCAAAAAGTTTGAAGTTAATAACATCTCCTTCTACCTTAGGCCACGAACGTATCAATCACCCCTCGTAAAAACAGTATAATTACTGTAGTAGGTGAATAATCTTCCCAGAATAACTGGACCCCTTTCCACCTATGGGTTGAATGGGGCATTATTTGATGTTGTGCTCAGGAAAGGTCCAGAAACAGTATGTCAATGGTCCACCGGAGAGAGGGGCATACTTGGCATAGTATTCGGCAATGAGCCTAGCAAGGTGATTCGGAAAGATTTACGGATTATAATTCTGGAGGTTTTCAGATGGTTATTGATAACGATGAAATCGGACGCAGGTGGACGAGTGCAAATTTCCGAAAGGCAAATTACAGCTGAATTGGGTGGGAATCATAGAGAGTAGTCTGGGAGCCAATGTTACTGGATGAAACTGATGTCAGCTGATGTCTGACATGTGAAAGTCACGTGCCGTCCAGCCGGTCTGAATTCGGAAGCTCCCTATCCGTTTGAGGAAGGCAGAGAAGGACGGGGATGTTCTGGCACTTAGAGTGATGAGAAATACTGTATTTGTTTAAAAATGTAAGCGGAAGCATATGTAAGGTCTAGGAAGATGAAATTGGACAGGGTCTTGGAGGAATATACAGGAAGCAAGAAACAAGTCACATTGTGGTTTGAGGGAGTGGACAGTGGTCAGGAAATGTCCTCACTGAGGAGGATCAATGAGAATCCCAAGACAGCTCGGGCATACACAGAAAACAACAGTGTAGTAGAGAGAGGACAGGACCACTCAGGGACTCAGGCACAAAGTACGGGGGGGGGGGGCAGTTTATGACGGAAGCCAGATTTAACATGCGAGGTAGAAAATGTATACTTTGCATTTACCGGCGTTCATTAAGGAGAAGGACGGAGTAAAGCGAGATCAGAAAGAGGGGATGGTGATATTCTCTGGCGTCTTCATATGAAACAGGGTGTGCTGTTTGGTCCCTTAATTCATTTAGATTGGTAAGTCCTTTGGGAGATTTAGTCCATTGGGGAACACAGACCTCATGCAGTTAAAATAATGTTTAAACTGCCGGCACCGTTCTGTAAGGACGCAGATCTTAACAACATCTGGCCCGTACTGTAAGTGGAAGGGAAGGATCTATTTCTGGTATAAACATGCCCTGCATATGTGACTGCTCAAGAAAAGTCAGCAGTTGAATACAGAAACAGTGATATTTGTCATATCTAGACCTTCCCTACCAGGGCACAGACCCATCAAACTCTCAGCACTGTGCAGTGAACACACAGACCTGTACACACACAACACTGTGCTCCACAGTAAAACACTGTGTGCAACCCCAGCACAATATTGTCTGAGATTCCTTTAGTGCGGAGACTCAGAGGAGTGGAATTTGTTGGCATCCAGGAAAGATTTACTAGCACTTACATTCTATATAATGTAAGTTTCTGCAGATTTAGCATGTCATCAAAAACTCTGACAATGTTCTATGGACTTATAGTGGAGAATGGCCTGACTGATCTGGTTTAGAAACATCAAGGCCTTTGAATGGAATAGTTGTTCAAAATTAGTGCGTCTGTGTGTGTGTGTGTGTGTGTGTGTGTGTGTGTGCGTGTGTGTGTGTGCGTGTGTGTGTGTGTGTGTGTGAGTGTGTGTGTGTGTGTGTGTGTGTATGTGTGTGTGTGTGTGTGTGTGTGTGTGTGAGTGTGTGTGTTTGTGTGTGTGTGTGTGTGTGTGTGTGTGTGTGTGCGTGTGTGTGTGTGTGTGTGTGTGTGTGCGTGTGTGCAGCTCTGTAAAGGACAGAATCAAATAGAAAGAAACAGTCTCGTAGACGCAGCACGCTCACGCTGACCAGTGGGCACCCATCTGTATTAATATGAACCTGCAGCCCTTCGCACGTATCCTTCTTTGTTGAGTTGCTTCAAACTGTTTGCTGAATCAATCCCGTCAGCGTGTCTGTTTCCAACATCTCTCACACAGTGTGTTCCCGGCAGGCACCCTGGAGATGAAAAGGATCCCTCATAGCACCGATCTAAACCTTTTGCCTTTTCCCTTGACTATATTTCCTTTCGCTAATTTAAGGTGTTACATACCTCAAGGAGATCTTGTGACTTTCTTTTGAGAATGATGCAATGGTATTTTGGAGGGCACCTGATGTAAATTTCCCGCCGATGTGAGGTCACGTGATGACGTGTTCACCACGGGTATAAAAGGGCAGACCTCAGGTGACAGAGTTAGCTTTTACTTTTCCAGCTAGAACGTTAGTCAGACTCTCCATTTCCATTACCTATAAGTTTTATGACGCAGTTTTATTTTGTAACTGCGGGAGGAGAAGATGGCATCGCGCCGTACGTGCGCAGCTCTCCGGTGAAAAATGATGTCGTATCTGTCAAATAGGGGCCGTGGACATTTCTGATTTTAATGGAGAATGGACGTGAAATCACAGACGAACATCTGGAGAAAATTCTGAAACGCACTTCCGCTGCTTTCGTTACTGTGTGGTCGGGAATTTTTCGGAGGGTAGGCCTCAAAATCCCCGGCCTTGCCTGCTTTTAGCGACCGAGAAACAGGTAGAATCGCTCGGACAGAGATGGCCCTCAGTACTCGGTGTCAGAGAGCTGATCAGAGCTCGAAGATTTAGGATGACTCAGAGTCGGATTCTGCTCGGCATGGCAGGGAGAGTTTTTCTTCCCTCTCCCGACTGCGTGAGATGTGGGACATTTGAGAAACTTCTAACTTTACTGTGCTCATGGACTTCTTCATCAAGTCATGTAGTGCTGGATTGGCAGTTTACCCTTTGTGCCCGATTTGTGATGTACCTTTTTTCAGAGGTATGGGAGAGTGAAGACTTTATCGAAGTACAGGATATGAAGGATTAAGAGAAGTCTGGAATGTTCCGCAGTTTAATAAAGGATCGACCTTATTGAGTCTTCGTTGAAGAAGTAGCGACCTGCATCGAGATAACTCTTGACAAACCAGTTAGGAAGTTCATGCAATGTACTCGCTAGAAATTAAGGTCAGTTGTTTCAAGATGTTTATTTCATACCTCGTGAATCCTTTGGACAGAACCAGCAGGAAAGTCGCGTCTATGAAGAAATCCTTCTCCAGAGAAGTCTCTCCCAATTGAGTGTATAAACCTGTTGGACTTTCGAATTTACCATTTTAGGAACTGTATTTGACTTTACCGCTTTTAGAACTGTTTTCGAATTTATCGCATTAAGAATCAGTACCAAATGACGATTTGTTGAACAGCTGCATAGAGGTTAACTTCCGGTTAAGGTTTTCATTTGATTTTACTGTTTATCCATGTTTAATAAATGTTTGTTTTTTTTTATATATCCTGTTTCGATTGATTTTCATTGTTGCCGGTTACGTAGCAAAGGACAACGTTTTCTTGCAGTCCTTTCAATCTAAAGATTAATACAAGATCAACTTTCTCACATATAAGTGGAAATATCGAAAAGGTTTCCTCGTGTAGGATGGGAGCAGCCTGTAAACATGGTCACGCTTCCGGCGCCCATATAGCATGTCCTCAAGTTACTAATCTTGAAGTGTATGTATTTGGAGCACCCGCTTGATAGCTACATCATCACGGGAAGGACAACAGAGGTCTGGCACATATTTAAAATGTTGGAGCAGAACCTCTTTATCGCCGCATTGATAAACTCTACAAATGACCAGCAGTATCTCTTACCCTTCTTTACCATGCTATCTGCCTCCAATCATTGCATGACATATCTTCAAATGTTTCTACCAAACCGGTACCCTCCTCACCAGCAGCCGCCAGGTTCTGCGTACAGCATATAACAGAGAACACTACAGCACGGGAACAGGACCTTCGGCCACCGTGGTTGTACCGAACCAAATAAAAAGCGCACCCCCCCCCCCAAAAGAAATCCCTCCTACCTGCACAATGTCCATCTCACATTCATTTGCCAAACTAAATGCATTTTAACGTGTCTAAGGTATTTCCCTTTAACATCATACTATGCAGCGCTTTCCAGGCATTGACTATTGTCTGAGTAAAACACTTACCGTTCCCATCTCCTTTAAACCTAACCTACCACTCCGCACCCACCTATAATGCATGCCCTCTGGCATCAGCTACTTATAAATTGGGAAACAGGTACTCCCTGTTTACTCTATCTATGCCTCTCATAATCTTATAAATCTCTATCAGATCTCCCCTCAGCCTCCGCCGCTTCAAAGAAAACAGTCCAAGTTTGTCCACCGTCCCCTGATAGTACATGCCCTCTAAACGATGGAGCATCCTTGTAAACCCCATCTTTACCATCTCCAGAGCCTCAACATCCTTCATAAAATGGGGTGACCAGAACGGTAAGCAATTTTCCAAATGTGGCATAAACAGAGTTTAACCAGAAGTTGTAACATAACGTTCTGACTTTTGAACTCAATGCCTTGACTAATAAAAGAAAGCAATCCATAGCCCTTCAGTTCAACCCGATCGACCTTTGTAGCCAATTTTATGGAGCTATGAACCTGGATTCCAGGATCGCTCTGCTCAGCAGCACTATTAAGGGTCTTGTCCGTAACAGTGTATTCTCTCCTTGCATTTACCCTCCCAAAGTGCAACTTCTCACATTTATAAGTGTGGAAGTTTAGAGGAGCAGAATTTGTTGGCATCCTGGAACGATTTGCCAGCATTTACTGCCTATACTCTGGCCGTTTCAGCAGATTTAGTATGTTGTCTAAAACTTAGACAAACTTCTATAGGCGTATGGTGGAGAATCTCCTGACTCGATACATCATGGTCTGGTATGGAGGCACCAATGACGTTGAAAGGAATTGGAAATGAAAAATTGTGGAATCAGCCAGCCCTTCACAGGTAAAGCCCTCCCCGCCGCTGAGCACATCTGCAAGGAGCGTTTTTACAGAAAAGCAGCATCCATCATCAAGGAGCCTATTATCCAGATGATTGCTTGCTTCTCGATGCTGCCGTCAAGAAGGCGTTACAGGAGCCTCAGGTCCCACAGCACTAGGTTCAGGAATAGCCCAAATTTGGATTGAGAGACACTTGTTTTGGGGTGTGCAGATCAAGTTTACAAGGATGCTCACCAGAATAGAAAGCATATTCTATGTGGACAATTGGACAGACTTGTGCAGTTTTTTTTTTTCTGGAGCCATGGTGAGAGGAGATGAGATGGAAGGTTATAGTTTTGAAAGATATTGATAAGCAAGAAGTACCTTTTATCCCGACAGAAATCACCAATTATGAAAGGGATGCATTTAACGCAAAAGGGCGATGTTCAGAGGAGGTTTTGTTGTCACACACAGGGAGGGGTGGATAATTAGAATGTACTACCAGATATGTTGGTAGAGACCATCATATAGAGGTTGATAAGAGGCTCTTAGATAGGAGCAACAATATGCAGAGATAGCAGGGATATGGATATTCTGTACGCAAAAGAAATTAGTTTAGTTTAGTCTTTACTTGGTAGCTTAATTACTTCAGCATAGCATTGTGTGCTGAAGTACCTGTTCCCATGTCGTACTGTAGTATATTCTGAGTCAACTTCACCACAGAAAATCTAATGGGACCAAAAACAAATACCATCAGCTCTCAACATACCGCAGTCCGTAGGAGTTGGGGACTCCAGGCATAAACTGCCACGTTTGTCCTTGACTGGTCCTGTCCTCTTTCCGCTATACTGTTGTTCTCTGTGTCTGCATAAGACCACCTTGTACTCACTGATACACCTGACTGAAGGTATTTCTGGTACAGCGCACTCTCCTGATTGAAAGAGTGACTTCTTCCTTGCTTCCTCTATGTTTCTCCAACCCCCGGCTCAATTTCATCTTCCTAAAGCTTACATATGACACCTCTTACATGTTTAAACAAATACAATATTTCTCATCACATTACATTTTCTCACGACCCTGTCCTACTCTACCTTACTGACAGGGTCAGGGAACTCCTGAATTCTGACCAGCTGGAATGTCAGTCACACTCACATGTCAGATTGTTACTGTTAACCAGTAACGTCGGCTCCCAGACTACTCTCTATAATTACTGCACAATTCTGCTGCAGTTTCCCTTCCACAAATTTGTAGCTCAGCATTTAATACCATCATTCCCACAATGCTGATTGAGAAGTATCAGAACTCACGCCTCTGTACCTCTCCCTAATTGGAGCCTCGACTTCCTAACCGGAAGACCACAATCTGTGTATATTGGTGATAACATCTCCTCCGTGCTGACGATCAACGCTGGTGCACCTCAATGGCGTGTGAGTCCATTGTTCTACCCTCTATGTACACATCTATAAATTTTCTGATAATACAATCATTGTTGATAGAATTGCAGGAGGTGACGAGAGGGCGTACAGGAGTGAGATATGCCAACTAGTGGAGTGGTGTTGCAACAACAACCTGGCACTCAACGTCAGTAAGACAAAAGAGATGATTGTGCTTTTCAGGAAAGGTAAGACGAAGGAACGCATACAAATCCTCATAGAGGGATCGGAAGTGGAAAGAGTGAACAGTTTCAAGTTTCTGGGTGTCAAGATCTCTGAGGATCTAACCTGTTGCTCACAGGAAGAGGGATGAGGGTTGACGTCCTGAAGTGTGAGTTTCGGGAAATAGGCAGAAGGTTCAAGAACAGGACGTCAAGGGTGGCGTTCTCAGGATTGTGGCCCGTGCTACGTGACAGTGATGGTAAGAATTGGAGGAGATAGCAGTGGAAAGCGTAGCTGAGGAGTTGGTGCAGGGAGCAGGGTTTTAGATTTTTGGATCATTGGGATCTCTTCTGGGGAAGGTGGGACCTGTACAGATTGGATGGGTTGCTCCTGATCTCGAGGGAGAGCAATATCCTTGCAGGTAGGTTCGCTGGCACGGTTCGGGAGGGTTTAAACTAATTCGCAAGGGGGATGGGACCCAGAGCGATAGAGCAGTGAAAGAAGTACATGGGGTAAAGCCAGATCTAACATTTAGAGACGCTTTGAGGAAAGAGAAGCAGAATAAACGGTGTAAAGACAGTAAGGTAGAAGGGCTGAAATGGGTGTACCTCAATGCAAGAAGCAACGGGAACAAGTTGATGAACTGAGAGTTTGGATACATACATGGAATTATGATGTAGAGGCCATTACAGAGACTTGGCTGGCACCAGGGCAGGAATAGATTCTCAATATTCCTGATTTCAGTGCTTTAAAAGGGATAAAGAGGGTGGAAAAAGGGGACGAGGGGTGGAATTACTGGTCAGGGATACTATTACAGCTACAGAAAGGGTGGGTAATGTAGCAGGATCCTCTTTTGAGTCAGTATGGGTGGAAGTCAGGAACAGGAAGGGAGCAGTTACTCTATTGGGGGTATCCTATAGCCCCCTTGGTAGCAGCAGAGATACAGAGGAGCAGACTTGGAGGCAGATTTTGGAAAAGTGCAAAAATAACAGGGTTGTTATCATGGGTGACTTTAACTTCCCTAATATTGATTGGCAACTGATTAGTTCCAAGGGTTTAGATGGGGCAGAGTTTGTTTAGTGTGTCCAGGACGGATTCCTGTCACAGTATGTGGACTGGCCGACTAGGGGGAATACCATACTAGATCTAGTACAAGGTAATGAACCGGGTCAGGTCACAGATCTCTCAGTGAGTGAGCATCTGGGGGTCAGTGACCACCGCTCCCTGACCTTTAGCATTATCATGGAGAAGGATAGAATCAGAGAGGACAGGAAAATTTTTAATTGGGGAAGGGCAAATTATGAGGCTATAAGGCTAGAACTTGCGGGTGTGAATTGGGATGAAGTTTTTGCAGGAAAATATACTGTAGACATGTGGTCGATGTTTAGAGATCTCTTGCAGGATGTTAACGATAAACTTGTCCCGGTGAGAAAGATAAAGAATGGTAGGGTGAAGGAACCATGCTTGACAAGTGAGGTGGAAGATCTAGTCAGGTGGAAGAGGCAGCATACATGAGGTTTAGGAAGCAAGAATCAGATGGGTCTATTGAGGAATATAGGGAAGCAAGAAAGGAGCTTAAGAAGGGGCTGAAAAGAACAAGAAGGGGGCTTAAGAAGGCTTTGGCAAGTAGGGTAAAGGAAAACCCCAAGGCATTCTTCAATTATGTGAAGAAAAAAAGGATGACAGGAGCGAAGGTAGGACCGATTAGAGATAAAGGTGGGAAGATGTGCCTGGAGGCTGTGGAAATGAGCGAGGTCCTTAATGAATATTTCTCTTTGGTATTCACCAATAAGAGGGAACTTGATGATGGTGAGGTCAATATGAGTGAGGTTCATGTTCAGGAGCATGTTGATATTAAGGGACAGGAGGTGTTGGAGTTGTTAAAATACATTAGGACGGATAAGTTCCCGGGGCCTGACGGAATATTCCCCAGGCTGCTCCACGAGGCGAGGGAAGAGATTGCTGAGCCTTTGGCTAGGATCTTTATGGCCTCGTTGTCCACGGGAATGGTACCCGAGGATTGGAGAGAGGCGAATGTTGTCCTCTCGTTCAAAAAAAGATAGTAGGGATAGTCCGGGTAATTATAGACCAGTGAGCCTTACGTCTGTGGTGGGAAAGCTATTGGAAACGATTCTTAGAGGTAGGATCGCTGGGCATTTAGAGAATCATGGTCTGATCAGGAACAGTCAGCATGGCTTTGTGAAGCGCAGATCGTGTATAACAAGCCTGATAGAGTTCTTTGAGGAGATGACCAGGCATATAGATGAAGGTAGTGCAGTGGATGTGATCTATAAGGCCTTTGACAAGATTCCACACGGTAGGCTTATTCAGAAAGTCAGAAGGCATGGGATCCAGGGAAGTTTGTCCAGGTGGATTCAAAATTGGCTTGCCTGCAGAAAGCAGAGGGTCGTGGTGGAGAGAGTACATTCAGACTGGAGGATTGTGACGAGTGGTGTCCCACAAGGATCTGTTCTGGGAGCTCTACTTTTCGTGATTTTTATTAACAACCTGGATATGGGGGTAGAAGGTTGGGTTGGCAAGTTTGCAGACGACACAAAGGTTTCTGGTCTTGTAGATAGTGTAGAGGATAGTCAAAGAATGCAGATAGACTTTGATTGGATGCAGAAGTGGGCTGAGAAGTGGCAGATGGAGTTGAACCCGGAGAAGTGTGAGGTGGTACACTTTGGAAGGACAAACTCCAAGGCATAGTACAAAGTAAATGGAAGGATACTTGGTAGCATGGAGGAGCAGGGGGATCTCGGGGTACATGTCCACAGATCCCTGAAAGTTGCCTCACAGGTGGATAGGGTAGTTAAGAAAGCTTATGGGGTGTTAGCTTTCATAAGTCGAGGGATAGAGTTTAAGAGTCGCGATGTAATGATGCAGCTCTATTAAACTCTGGTTTGGTCACACTTGGAGTACTGTCTCCAGTTCTGGTCGCCTCACTATAGGAAGGATGTGGAAGCGTTGGAAATGGTACAGAAGAGATTTCCCAGGATGCTGCCTGGTTTAGAGAGTATGGATTATGATCAGAGATTAAGGAAGCTTGGGCTTTACTCTCTGGAGAGAAGGAGGATGAGAGGAGACATGACAAAGTTGTACAAGATAATCAGAGGAATAGATAGAGTGGATAGCCATCGCCTCTTCCCCAGGGCACCACTGCCCAATACAAGAGGATATGGTTTTAAGGTAAGGGGTGGGAAGTTCAATGGGGATATTAGAGGAAGGTTTTTTTTTCACTCAGAGAGTGGTTGGTGCGTGAAATGCACTGTCTGAGTCAGTGGTCGAGGCACATACACCGGTGAAGTTTAATAGACTACTAGACAGGTATAGGGAGGAATTTAAGGTGGGGTCTTATAGGGGAGGCAGGGTTTGAGGGTCGGCACAACATTGTGAGCCGAAGGACTTGTACTGTGCTGAACTATTCTATGTCTATGTCAATATTGATGCAGTTATAAAGAAGACATGATAGCAACTATACTTCATTAGAGTTTGAAAAGATTTGTTATGTCCACAAATACACTGAAAAACTTCAATTGATGTACCGTGGAGAGCATTCTGACAGGACCGAACGAAGCTGCAGAGGGTTGTACATTTAGTCAGCTCCATCTGGGGTACAAGCCTACAAAGTACCCAAGGAGCAGCGTCTCAGAAAGGCAGCATACATTATTAAGGACCTTCAGCACCCAAGGCATGCCCCTTTCTCACTGTTACCATCAGGTCGGAGATACAGAATCCTGAAGGCACACACTCAGTGATTCATTAATAGCTTCTTCCCCTCTGCCATCCGATTCCTAAATTGTCATTGAACCCCTGGACATCATCTGACTTGTTTTGATATATAGTATTTAAGTTTATTGCACAATTTCTCATATATTCAACATTTGTATACTGCGATTTATTTATTTATTTATTCATTGATTGATTCATTATTCCTTTTTTTATTCTATATTGTGTTTTGCATTAAACTGCGACTACTAATTAACAAATTGCACGTCACATGCCGTTGATAATAACCCTGATTCTGATTCGTCCACCTGCAGGTTCAGACTTACCCTTCATAATAACCACCGGAAACCCTCCAGAATTATAATCCGTAAATCTTTCTCAATGAAAGCCCAATCATCTCGCTAGGCTCATTTCCCACTAACATCTCAAGTACGACCCCTCCCTGGTGGACCATCTACATGCTGTTTCTGTAAACCTTCATAAATACACCTAAGAAATAATGCCCCATCCAAGACTCAAGTGGTAAGGAAGTGCAAGTCATTCTGGAGAGAAGATTCACCAACTAGTGTATTCTATTGCTTTACATCAGTCAATAACCTGCTGACATGTCCATTCCCCTCTCTTACTGGCTATTGTGACGCCTACAGTATTACACTTTTCTTATTCCTGAGTCCCTCCACATTGTCTTACTGGTTCAGCTTCCGGGATGAGTTCGAGCTGGTGACATTCTGCCTCATCAACAGTGCAGCTCCCCAACCTCTTTTAGCTACCTCTGGACTCTCTGAATCATCTAAATCCTGTAATGTTTAGATAGCAGTCCTGACCTTTTCTCAACCAGATCTCTGTAACGGATGAATCACTGTGCCGTATATAAATGGAAGATCTAGGCATGTCTGCCTTAACTGTTTTACACCCTACACTGAAATAAACTCATTTTTGCCGTTCGGTGCCACTGTGCTCATTATGGTGACCCCATCTTGACTTCCCTTAGGTTTTCTTTGACCTCATCTCTACCTTCCACCAATGAACCTAATCACCTGTAGCTCTGGTTATCAACATATTTTCTAGATGCCACTTGATAAAAATCATCAAGGTGGCTCCGGCAAGATTCCATGTGAGGATATTAGTTCCCTTCAGTGTAACCCATCCTAACTGTAGCGGAGAACCCAATGATAAGTGTTCTGATGCCTTCCCTCCTGCCTCAGATTGTTAGTCGCACATTTAAGTGCACCAGCATACGATCCCTTACGTCGCAAGCATGTGGCATCGAAAGTAATCCTGAAATCACCACCCGAGAGTTTTTATTTTTTTTTAACTTACTGCTCACCTCGCTAATTTTTGCTTGCGGCAACTTGTCTCTCTGTTGTTAGTTCTAATAAGGACCATGACTTCTGGCTGCTCATCCTACCCTTTGAGAATGGTCTGTACCTTTTCAAAGACATCCTTGGTCATAGCATGATGAAGGTAACGCACTTTCCTGCAATCTCACTCATTTCCACAGATATTCCTGTCTGTATCTCCTCGGATAAAGAGTTTGCTGCATGTGATTCATATCTATCTATTTCCTGTGTATTCAGGAACTTATCTGATAGCCTCTTTGTAAGGAAAATTGTGTTATAATTCATTCAGTATTCATTTTTGATTCAGCTCAGGTTATTTACATAGGCGTTCACAAACAAAGGAGACTGCACGCGTGTTAAAACAAGACACTTTACTAGAACTCGCACGGTTTTAGTACAGAAAGAAACACAAATGTCTACAATACTAGCAATACATGAGTCAAAATAATGCTGACAATCCACCACACACACAGTCCGATCTCAGTGTTCGAGGGAAACAGAGATCCGACAATGTCATGCAGCCTGTTCTGTCCCTCCCCTTCCCATTCTCCCTCTCTGTCTCTCCCTCTCTCCATCGCGATGTCTCATCACCTCTCTCCCACTCGCGATTACTCCTTCTCACGCGCATCCTCGCTCACGCCCTGTTCCTCCTGCGCTCTCCCTTGCACCCTCTTACTCGCGATGTCTCATTCGCTCACTATCCTTCGCGTCCTCAGCCTTTGAGCTGTCTCCTTCTCCAGCTCACTATTTCACAGTCTCATTCGCTCTCACTATCTCTCTCTCTCTATTTCTCTCTCTCTTTCTGTCTCCCTCCCATTCCTCTCTCCGAACGCGATGTCTGCTTCTCTCGCCTTCCTGCGCTCTCACTCTCGTGGTCAATCTCGCGCTCTCTCCCCCAGGCTCTCTACCTTCCGAGCTCTTCCCCACGCCCCCTTTCTCACGACGTCTTATTCACTTTCTCTCCTTCCCACCGTCAAACTTGGCGCTGTCTGCTTCTCACGCTCACTCCTTCAAGATGGCTCATTCACTCACACTATCTCTATCTTTTGCCCTCTCGTCTCCCTTTCCTCTATCTTTCTCCCATTCTCTCTCTGCATTCTCTCTCTCTCTCTCTCTCTCTCTCTCTCTCTCTCTCTCTCTCTCTGTCCCTATGTTTCTCATAGAGCTACAAGTGAAGGTAATGGTAATTTGTCTTCAATTGTGAAAAAAAAACTCTGTTACATAAAGATAGTTCAAGGTGACAATGAGAAGGGAAACTTTCAGGTGGAGAAGGAGGAGAAAAGAGTTTGAAGGAAAAATCAGGTTGTGACGGAAGCAGGAGTGGCTGATACAGACGAAAATATTCTCCAAGATCAGGCAGTTTTGTCAGAACCGGAAAGCAGGGGAAACAAGTTCGCCTCGAGCTTCATTTCAACATGGCGGGACGTGAGGTGCAAAGGGGATTTCTCTGGGAATGTGAGGCCAGTGATGCCATCGGGATCAGCTTTAAACAACTATCTTGTCACTCTAAGCAACACACACAAAATAGAAACGAGTAAACAGTTGACAGGTTTCTGATGAAGGGTGTCAGCCCGAAATGTCGACAATTTACTCTTTTCCGCAGATGCTGCCAGACCTGCTGAGTTCCTCCAGCATTTTGTGTGAGACCCTTCATCAGGATCTGATTTTGTGTTTGTTGTTTCGTATTGCGACCATCTGCAGATGTTCTCATGTTTGTTTTGTAACTCTGTTCATCATATTGTTACCATTTACCCATAAGTGGGGAGATAGAATAGGGCGTATGAAGGCAGCTAAGTTGTAATACTTTACAACATTTATTTCTAACGTTTCATGAGTTTCAAAATACGATTCAGTGGGTATTTCACCGCATTTTTCAGTTCCTCTCGGAATTTGCTCTGAGTCAGGGCGTAAATACACGTGTTGGTGCAGGAACTGAGAATCTGCAGCATTATCGATGCTTGGTCTGTGACGTAACGGGGATCCGTGACAGAACGAACATAACTGTTTGTAATCCGTCTATAGATAGAAAATACCACCAGTGTTCCCCACAACAATATGAAACTACCGGTGATGCTGAACAGCAAAACGATGGATTTGCGTCGGTTCTCCATCTCCCGGTCCTTGTCATTCTCTCCACTCTTTTCTCCCCGGAGCCCCCTACGGGCTCGGTTGGCCGCTAGAATCCGCCTGACAGTCAGAATATTGAACAGCAACATCAGAATGAAAGGGACGCAAGGGTAGAAAATGCGGTGAAAAATCTCAAATGCGGCCCATGAGGGAGAGTTTGTGAAGCTCGGTGTTAAAACACAATACCATGAAACACCATCAATTATTTTTCCAGCCCCGTACAGAAAGCCCCAGGGGACAGTCTCCAAACAGGCCAGCACACTCACTGTCCCGATAACCACAGCCGCCGTTCTCTCGGTGCAATATTTTGTTTTCAGCTTCTCACAGCAAATAGCCACAAATCGATCGACGGTGAAAGCGACAGTCAGCCAGACTGAGGTCGCAGTGCTCGCAAACATCAACCACGTGACGAGTCTGCACACAGCAGTGATGAGCAGGAATGATCGGGGAAAATAAATCTCAGCAGTCCACTTCAGCAGCGGATTCGAAATAACGACCAGGAGATCGGCCGCTGCCATTCCCAGAAGGTAGAGAGTGACACATTGGGAGAGACCGCACTTTCCCTGGCACAGGATCACAATCGCCACCAAGTTCGCTGGAAGAGAGACAGGGAACAGCAGTTTGAGTAATTCCAAACAGAATCCAATTCTGCAGTTGGAGCGGATCCTGTAATATTTCCACTTAATTGCTGCATTTGGTGGTGGGAGGGCCGAGAGAGGCTACAAGTTGAGAAAATATTGATTAGAAGCCAGTGTAGCAGGTTCAGGGGATTGTGTAATATCTTCACTTTCTTTTTGAATTTAGTGGTGGGAAGGACGAGAGAAGGCGCAGAGCTGGCGGAGACAGAGAAGAAGTTTACACAGTAAAATAATTTGAATACGGATTACTTACTGTCACCGAAATGTGAAATGTCAGCGGAAAGCTAAAACTGAATAACTCTGAGTAACTCAGAGTCAATACTGGATGGAACATTTTCTACCGGTGCCTTCCGCGTCTCGTTCGGACGCTGATGGCGGGATTCCTCCATTAGACAGTCATGGCGATCACTGTCAACGACAGAACTGCCGAAGGACGGAACAAAAACAGTAAACGCTGGAAACGCTAAATCGGATAAAACAGAATATGTGGTAAAACAGTTAAAACATTTCTCCTCAGAGCTGTTCTCGGATAGACCCCAGACACGTGTGTTAACTGCTTTCCCCTTCTGTACAAGCTGTTCGGGGTTTCGTCTTTTTTGTATTGTCCATCAACTGCTTTATATTCAGTTATATTGCACACAGTTATTAAAAATCCACAACAGGTTCGTGAAACATCATGGAACTCCTGACATTTGCTAAAGTGTTACTGGCAGTCGATGGATTGAGCATCACACCTAACTCAGTCAATCGCTCATATACAAATACGGACAATCAATTGGTAGAATGTCCCCGGGCTGTTTCAACACAATATTTGCAAATGCAGTGCAGCTGCTAAAAGACCAAAAATACAGAAACACGAACATTCGATTATTGATCGCAAGCCGTTGGTAGAACTCTTCCTGACCCCCTCAGTTCCACAGATGTTGGTGGATTCCCTGAATTCCTGCAGCCGTTTATTTCAGATCCTGATCCCAGAATCCATAGTCCCGTTGTTTCAATTCCAATCCTGAAATGAGGAATACTGGGACTGGAATGTGGCTGTGACAGGACAATCAGAACATTGGAATTGAACATGACTTCTCACCAACGACAGCTGACACTGTGACTTACCGGGAATTCCAAAGGCTGAAATAATAGGATAGTAAATGTCTCGTATTCTCCAGATGACTGGATACACCATTCCATGAGAATCTGTGATTCCTGTTTTTCCTGAATTCACAGCTCCGGCAGACACTGAGCTGAGGTTTCACATCGACCCCGATTTATACAGAGGCTCAGTCTCCAGAGATACGGTTATACTCCTCATTAACTTTCTCAGTTACAGTTACTTGAACAAACAATTTGATTCAACACCATTGTCTCTGATGTACATAAACTTTATACATGAAAATTCTTTGCCATTACCTCAGTAGTGTCTCTGGTGGAAATAGACCGGTAGCTTTAATAACGAACAACCTTGTCACGGAGCAGCTACATTTAGCGATTTCATCTTTGTTGTCTAATTATTCAGTATTGGACGAAGACCAGCGACGCTGTCCGAATCCTACCTTCCTTTTCTGTAGTTTACCATTTTGATCTGTCATTCAGTCATTCAGCCTCATCCTCGTCAATAAAGATACAACAGAGAAAAATGTCGGGATGGAAACGATCAATTGACCACGTTGCTGATGTAGAAACACGAGAAAATCTGCAGATGCTGGAAATCCAAGAGAAAACGAAAGTATTCTGCTGAGTTCCCGCAGTATTTTGTGCTTGGTGTTTCTGATGCAGTAGTCTTTTATACACATCTTTAATTTGACAAAGTTCAAAAGATAATTGAAAAGAAATGTGTTATCCTGCAACGGAATGGGAAGACCGGTAAAATAATAAACACAGTACTCGGAATTGGAAGAACAATAGATGCAAGATGACGAAAAGTGAACGAGAAAACAAAGAGCGTGAGATACAGAGAGAGAGAGAGAAAGAGAGAGAGAGAGAGAGAGAGAGAGAGAGAGAGAGAGAGAGAGAGAGAGAGAGAGAGAGAGAGAGAGAGAGAGAGAGAGAGGGAGAGAGATCAGGCTGTGTGACATTGTCGGATCTGTGGTGCCCGCCAAAACGGCGATCGGCTTGTTTAATGGATGATACGTATTATTTTGATTTCTGTACTGCAAGTTATAAAATGAATAGTTCGCATTTATTGATGTTCACTAAAGAGGAAGACCTGGAGGAAAGCGAGATCAGGAAGCGGGTATGGTGACATTCTCAGACGTGTTGATCGTAAGGAGAAGGTGTTGTTGGGTCTCTCAAAGTGTATTAAGGTGGGCATATACTTTGGGGGAATTAGTCCACTGGGGGGGACATAGACCACATGCAGACAAGCATACAGATCGAGCTGACACCATGGTCAACACACACACAGACACACACACACACGGTGAGCTGAGGGGACTGTTCCAGTGCCGTTCTTTTCACTGTAAATTGTTCACTGATTTGAGAAGAATGGACAGAGAATCAAAGGAGCATGTAATCAAATTGCTATTTTTACACTGACTGTGGTTGTCATCTGGGACATATTGCCTGTAGGGTTGATGGGAACAGCCAATCAATTTGTTCGTAGAGGAACTGGACAGGTCCTTCTGGGGAAATAACCCACTGAGCTGTGGGAAGAGATTTGGGAATGGGACAGTGGGAAAGCTGAACTATAGACTTGATGCTCTATAGTATAGAATTGATGGGTTGAATGTTCTAGGGCATCTCCGAATGATTCTGTGTCCACTAATGATTTGAAACACTCCGTCTTGCTTCCAGAAAACATCTAATTTACCTGCGTGTACAAGGTATTTTTTTCTGTAATAATGAGGCACTCTGTAAAAACACTGGCACTGCATTCCAAGCACACTGAGCTGCCAGAGCACAACACTGGTCAGTGAGAGTATGGGGCAGTACACGACTCTAATACAAGGACAGAGATTTATGAAAATATATTACTATTGATCCAGAGCAGGGCAGAATAGAAGAATAGACATCACAACAACCGCAGCACTGCTTTGTGGTGCCACAGATTTCAAGCACCAGCCCATTTGCTCTACAGATAAAGACATAAACAACCCCAGATTGCAGTGTAAATTCACAGCCGAACGCAGACTATACTCACCCCGTTGTGTACACCAGACACCTGCAAAACTGCAAGAACACTGACCTGCACAAACCAGCTCTGGACTGCATGGACACTGCCCGCTTTAGCTCCAGCAATGCACAGCAGGGAGGCCGACAAATAGAAACCAAAAATGTACTGCAGGAACACAGACTGCTGCAGCTCAGCATGGTGAGGAAGGCCAGGCTGAATCTCTGGTACAAACATGCCCTGAATATGAAATTGTCCAAGAACAGTCAGTAGTGGACTACAGAGACAAATAACTTCACAATATCTAGACCTTCACTTCCACCATACAGACCATTAAACTCTCGGCACTGTGCAGTGAGCACACAGACATGTACACAAGCGGCACTCCACCGTTAAACTCTAGTACTATCCCAGCACTTCAAGGACAGAGGCCTGTACAAGCCTAATAATGGACTGCATTTCATGGATTCTATCTACCCCCTCCCTCCCAGTGGGCATCATTCAGGATGTAACGGAGAATTGATAAAGTAGCATCTTGAGATGTTGTGCGTTTCAATTTCCAACTATTTTTAAAATGCCAGCAGAAAAAAGTGGAACAGAAATGTAGGCAGGCTATTAGAAAGATGTAATAGCAACAGAGTAGTGCGTGACTATAATTTCCCCAATATTGACTGGAATTCATTGAGTGTGGAAGTTTTGAGGAGCAGAATTTCTTGGCATCCTGGAACGATTTATCGGCATTTACAGCCCATACTCCCCAGTTTCAGCAGATAAAACTTAGACAAACTTCTGTAGGTGTATAGTGGAGAATATCCTGACTGGATACATCATGGTCTGGTATGGGGGCACCAATGACGTTGAAAGGAATAGGAAATGAAAATTCACAATGCGAATTCTGTCGTTTTCATGCCCCTCCGAGATTTGCTGACCGATTGCCGCCACTCCGAGCCAAGATACAAATGGACTGTCATCTTTTGGTCTTTGTCGTCTCGTTTCCAGCTGAGTGGGTCCGGCCGTTTGCCATTGCTCCGAGTGGGGAATTCTGTGTCTTCGTGTCTAGTTGAGTGAATGCCGGCCGTTTGCCGCTTCATGAGCTACTCCGTGTCAAGACTCGAACTGTCTGTTGTTGTTTGGTTTCGGCGTCTCGTATCCAGCTGAGGAGGTCCGGCCGTTTGCGGCTACTCCGAGTTGGGTATTCTGTCTCTTCGTTGTCCAAGTCCATGCTGTGGGTTCCAGGCAACTCCAAGTCCAGTACCTGTGTTCCAGTCCACATCCAAGACAAGACTCTCTGTTCCAGTCCAAATCCAAGTCCAGTATCTGTGTTCCATTCCAGTTCCAAGTCCAGGGCTCTGTGTTCCAGTCCACGTCCAAGTCCACGCTCTGTTTTCCTATCAAGTCCAAGTCCAGGCTCTGTGTTCCGGTCAAGTCTAAGTCCAGCATCTGTGTTCCATTCCAGTTCCAAGTCCAGGCTCTGTGTTCCAGTCGAAGTCCAAGTCCAGGCTCTGTGTCCAAATCCGAATCCAAGTCCACGCTCTATGTTCAGGTCCGAGTCAGGTCAAGGCTCCGTTTCCAAGTCCGAGTCCAGGTCCAGGATTCGTGTCCGAGCCCGAGTCCAAGTCCCGGTTCTGTGTCCAAGTTTCTAGTCCCGGCTCCGTGATCAAGTTTCTAGTCCCTGCTCCCTGTCCAGGATCGGAGTCCCAACTCCGTGTCCAGGTTCCGAGTCCCAGCTCCGTGTCCAGGTTCCGAGTCCCAGCTCCACGTCCAAGTTCGGAGTCCCCGCTCCGTGTCCAGGCTCCGAGTCCCAGCTCCGTGTGTAGGTTCAGAGTCCCAGCTCCGTGTCCAAGTTCCAAGCCCCGGCTCCGTGTCCAAGTTCCTCCTGTTTGTCGTCCTACGTTAATGTCCATGTAAGCGTCTAATCCACGCTTCCCTTCATTCCTGGCAACTTTTAATAAAAACACACTTCCGTTAATGCTACTTACGTGTCCGTGGTCTGCTGTTGTTTCCGCTTTCCAATCGCAGCGGACATTGGAACAGAAAGCATGTAGACTGTGTGATAGAGTGGATAGGCAAATGATAGAGAAGGGATGCGCTGAGACCGATGATTCAAGATGTGCCAATTTTAATGCAAGGAGTATCATGAACAAAGCGGGTGAGCTTAGATCGTGGATCAGTACTTGGAGCTATGATGTTGCGGCCATTACACAGACTTGTATGGCTCAGGGGAAGCAATGGATACCTAAAGTAATATATTCCAAATAAGAAGGAATTTCCAGTTGGAAGAAGGACACTACCGTGACTGACAAGTGATATCAAAGCCACAGTAAAAGCATGGAGAGCATACAAGGAAGCCAGAGCTAATGTGAAGATAGAGGATTGGGGAGCTTTTGAAAACTTGCAAAGGGAAACTAAGAAGGTCATTTGGAAGGAAAAATAATTACGACAGGAAGCTGGTGACGAATAAAAAAGAAGATACGAAAAGCATTTTTAAGTATATAAAGAGTAAAAGAGAGTCGATGGTAGATATAGAACCAATACAAAATGACGCTGGAGATACTGTAATAACAGATGCAGAGATGGCAGAGAAACTGAATGTTTATTTTCCATACGTCTTCACAGTGGAAGTGTACCGGACACTCCAAAGTGTCATTGAAGTGAAGTTTTGCTGTGAAAATTACGACGGAGAAAGGTGCTCAGGAGATTTAATGGTCTGAGGGTGGATGAATCTCCTGGACCTGATCAAATGTACCCTCAGGTTCTGAAGGAAGTAGCTGGAGAGATTGTAAAGGCATTAAAGATGATCATACAAGGATCGATAGATTCTGGCATTGTACGAGATGACTGGACAATTGGAACTGTTTCTCCGCTATTTAAGAAGGGAGGGAGTCATCAGGAAGGAAGCTATAGACCTGTTATCCTGACATCAGTGCTTGGGAGGCTGGTGGAATCTATTGTTAGGAATGAAATTACGGAGTACCTGGAGGGACATCACAATATAGGACACAGCCAGCATGGTTTCCTGAAAGGAACATCCTGACTGACAAACCTACTGCAATCCTTTGAAGAAATTATAAGCAGGGTAGACAAAGCGGATGCAGTAGACGTGGTGTACTTGGGTTTCCAAAAGGCCTTTGACAAGGTGCCGCACATGAAGCGCTTAGCAAGATAAGAGCCCATGGAACTAAAGGGAAGTTACTTGATTCGGTGTAGCATTGGCTGGTCGGCAGAAAACAGAGAGTAGGAATAAAGGGATCCTATTCTGGCTCGCTGCCGGTTATCATTGGAGTTCCACCAGGGTCGGTGTTGGGACCACTGCTTTTTACGATGTATGTTAATGATTTACACTACGGAATTAAAGGATTTGTGGCTAAATTTGCCGAAGATGCAAAAAGAGGTGGAGGAACGGATAATGTTGAGGAAACAGAGAGCCTGCAGAGAGACTTGGATAGTTTAGGGGAAGGGGCAAAAACGTGGCAAATGAAGGAAAATGTTGGAAAGTGTGTGCTCATGCACTTTGGTGGAAGAAATAAACGGAGAGACCATTATTTAGATGGGTAGAGAATTCAAAATACAGAGATGCAAAGGGACTTGGGAGTCCTTCTGATAAATGGCCTAAAGGTTAACCTCCAGGTTAAATCGGTTGTGAAGAACGTGAATGGAGCGTTGGCATTCATTTCCAGAGGTATGGAATACAAGAGCAGGGATGTGATGGTGAGGCTCTATAAGGCGCTCATGAGACCAGACTTGGGGTATTGTATGCAGTTTTGGGCTCCTTATTTGAGAAATAATATACTGACATTGGAGAGGGTTCAGAGAAGATTCATGAGAATTATTCCAGGAATGAAAGGGTTACCGTATGACGAACGCCTGGAAGCGGTTGAGCTGTATTCCCCGGAGTTCAGGAGAGTGAGGAGGGCTGGGTGGTTATAGAAACATTTCGAATGTTAACAGGCCTGAAGAGATTAGATATGGCAAAGTTATTTCCCATGGTAGGGATTCTAGAGCAAGAGGGCACGACTTCGGGATTGAAGGACGTCCTTTAAGAACTGAGATTCCTTTAGTCAGAGGGTGGTACGTCTGTGGAGTTTGTTGCCACTAGTGGCTGTGGATGACAAGTCAGTGGGTGTATTGAAGGCAGATATAGATAAGCTCTTGATTAGCCAGGGCATCAAAGGGTATAGGGTGAAAGCAGGGGAGTGTGGATGACCGGAAGAATTGGACCAGCTCATGATTGAATGGCAGAGCAGAATTGATGTACGAATAGCATACTTTTGATTTTATATCTCATACTTTTGATTTTATATCTCATGGTCTTACTGTCTTATGTTCTTAGACTGCCAGGCTTCAGATGTTTCAGAAAGGACAGGGAGGGAGGCAAAAGAGGTCGGATCGCGGCACTGCTGATCAGAGACAGCATCACGGCTGCAGAAAAGGAGTAACTCATGGAGAGCTTGTCTACTGAGTCTCCGTGGGTGGAGGATAGGAACAGGAAGGGCTAAATAACTCTACTGGGTGTTTGTTTTTTTTTATATATATATATATATAGATCATCCAATAGTAACAGGGACATCGAGGAGCAGATAGGGAGACAAATTCTGGAAAGGTGTAACAAATAATGGTTGTCGTGGTGGGAGATTTTAATTTGCCCAATATTGATTGGCATATCCCTAGTGCTAGGTGTTCAGATGGGGTAAGGTTTAAGTGTGTTGAGGAAGGTTACCTGTCACAATATATAGATAAGCCTACAAGAGGAGTGAATGGACTTGATCTGCTATTGGTAAACGAACTTAGTCAGGTGTCAGATATATCAGTGCGTGCCACAATGGGGTGTGCTGGGATCAAAATGCAAGACACACAGACACATCATGTGAGATTAACTTAAATTAAGTTTATTGCTCGGTACAAGGAGAGCAAATCAGAAGCAGGAATAGTGCACTGGACAAGGACTCAGGCCTGAGACTAGGCTGGACTAAGGGTCTGGGCTAGGACTTGGAATCACGAGCCGCCAGGGCCAGGACTTGGGACTTGGAGCCGCCAGGGCCAGGACTCGGGACGTGGAGCCGCCAGGGCCAGGACTCGGGACTTGGAGCCGCCAGGGCCAGGACTCGGGGCTTGGAGCCGCCAGGGCCAGGACTCGGGACTTGGAGCCGCCAGGGCCAGGAATCGAGACTTGGAGCCGCCAGGGCCAGGACTCGGGGCTTGGAGCCGCCAGGGCCAGGACTCGGGACTTGGAGCCGCCAGGGCCAGGACTCGGGACTTGGAGCCGCCAGGGCCAGGACTCGGGACTTGGAGCCGCCAGGGGCAGGAATTCTTTTATTCACGGGACAGACTCAGACACAGGACGTAAAACACTGAGCCGGGAAACCTCCGTAGATACATGACGGAGTCGGAACTCCTCTTGACACAGGGTCAGGATCATTCCAGGGTACAGGGCCGGCATCCCTTTTGGACGCACGACAGGGATACGGAGACCACACAACAATGGACAGAACTATAACTGGGCTCAAGTCCGCTCCAAGCCGCGGCGAGCTCATGACTCACCACAGCGGGTTAACTTTGACTGACCCGTACTGACAAGGGAAGGCGGCTTGCTGGCACTTGCTCCGGGAGGAGACTAGGCTTGCTCCGGCCAGGTGACATGGGCTCGCAGTACCTTTGCTGACTTTGCAAACGCTGTCGCGCCCAACGGCTGAAAGCCGAAGACTGTAATCTGCCGGTTCAGCCGACAGTAAATTGCCTCCAATCACCAAGCCGAGGGACACGGGAAAACAGGGAACCAAAGGGAAACAGGGAGTCAACGGTCCGGATCGTAACATAAACTAAGTAATTTTAAAGGGATCCCGATCCGGACCATGACAGCGGGAGAGCATTTTTGAGGCAGCGATCACAATTTTATCTCCTTTACCATAGCATTGGAGAGGAATAGAAACAGACAAGTTACCAAAGCATTTAACTGGAGTAAGAGGGAAATATGAATCTATCAGGGAGCGACTTGGAAACGTAAATTGGGAACAGAGTTCTCAGGGAAATGCATGGCAGAAATGTTGAAAATGTTCAGGAGATATTTGCGTGGCTTTCTGCATAGATAGGTGCCAATGAGACAGAAAAGAGATGCTACGATACTGGAACCATGGTGGACACATGATGAAAATATAGTTAAGAAGAAAAGAAAGGCTTACGAAATGTTCAAAAAACTAGGTATTGATAGAGATATATAAAATGATAAGGCTAGCAGGAAGGAGCTTGAGCAATGAAATTAGGAGAGCCAGAAGGGGCCATGAAAAGGCCTTGGCGAGCAGTTTAAGGAAGACCCTAAGGCAATCGACAGGCCTGTGAAGGGCGAGAGGAGAAGATGTGAGAAGATAGGACAAATAAAGCGTGACAGTGGAGAAGTGTGTGCAGAACCAAAGGAGACAGCACAGGTACTATTAACTGTGCAAAAGGACCTTGGCGATTGTATGGATTTAAGCAAGGCATTTGATAAGGTAGCCCATGCAAGGCTTACTAAGAAAGCAAGGAGACGTAGGATGCAAGGAGACATTGCTTTGTTGACCCAGAATTGGCTTGCCCACAGATAGCAAAAATTTGTAAGCCTGGTCATATTCAGATTGGATCTCAGTGAACAGCGATGTGCCTCAGATATCTTTTCTGGGACCCCTTCTCATCGTGATTTTTATAACTGGCCTTGATGAGGAAGTGGAGGAATACGTTACTAAATTTGCTGATGACACGAATGTTGGGGGCATTTTGTATGGTGTGGAGGGTTGTCTGAGTTTAAATCGGGACATCGAAAGGATGCAAAACAGGGCTGAAAAGTGGCAGTTGAAGTTTAACATACTGCCATTGTCCCGTACGGCTAGTCTCCATCTTGATATTACCCCCTTAAATGGGCCTTAATTCCCTCGTCTGATGTTCAATCATTCCCAGTTCCACTAACTATAACACACCTGGTTCCCATTAGCGAACATAGAATAAAACTCGGGCGGCACAGCCATGCTTTGGCAGTTCGTTGGTCGACTCTAGTGTGAGTAAATCTCGTTTTCTGATTCCTTGGGACGGTCAGTTCTAAGCTGCGCGTAATTTCCTGTATACTGTGCGTAAACCTTGTCTCCGTGTAAAGACTCTCCTTGATACCGGTTCCACTTTCGCGGCGGTGCTAACGCCTCACGACTCTGCCTCCGAGCCTGTGTCCTGCACTTGGGTTCGTCCTCAGCCACGTCCTTGTAACAGAACGAACTGGCCAGAATGAACCCAGCGGACACGGACCCCGTGCAACAGGCCCATTCCAGCCAGGGTCACCTTCTGGGCGCCCACGATCAGCTGCTCAGAGAGTTCACGGAAAACTTCGTGCGCTATTCACGAATGTGAGGAAGGTCAGTGAGCAGCTTCACAGGTTATCTGTATCCATTCCTCCGTCCCTTCCAAAAACCCCGACTGACCAAACCGCACAGTCTGGGATGGCTGCGCCCTTTGGATCGGCAACACAATCCTCTCGAGGGCCGTACGTACCCGCACCGGAACCCTACACTGGGGACCTAGGGAAGTGTCCGGCCTTCTTATTGCAATGCTCTTTGTTCTTTGAGCAGCAGCCACGTACGAACACCTCGGACAGATCAAAGGTTGCATTCATCATGGGGCTGTTACGAGCGGATGCTTTAGCATTGGCCGCCGCGATCTGCGACAGCCGACCAGAGGTGTTTTCCTCTTTTCCCTCCTTCGTCTCCAAAATGAGGAAGGTCTTTGAACAGCCTGTTCACGGTAAGGACGCAGCTAAGCGCCTGCTAACCCTCTGTCAGGGTTCGCGAAGCCCAGCAAAGTACTCCATCGAGTTCCGAACATTAGCGGCCGACTCTTGGTGGAATGACGAGGCACTTCGGGAACTGTTCCGAAAGAGCCTCTCAGATAAGATAACAGATAAACTGTCAGCGAGGGATGACGCGGACAGTCTGGACTCTCTGATCTCTCTAGCCACCAGGCTCGATAATCGACTTCAAGAGCGTCTAAGAGAAAAGACCAGACGCCGCTCTCCTCGGGTCAGCCCACGGCCCACCTTACCACCTTCAGTCAGAATCCCTTCCCCAGCCGCTCCAAGTATAGCTCCTGCTCCGACCATCCCCACTACCCTGGGGGAGGAACTGTTGTAGCTGGGACGGAATCGTTTCTGCCCTGCAGAACGACTTCGGAAGCGGAGGGCTGGGGATTGTTACTATTGCGGCCAGCCTGGATATTTCCGGGATCCCTCTCCTCTGCGGCCAAAATGCAGTACTCACCAATAGAAAGGAAGACCCTGGTGAGCCGGACGACACTCCCTTCAGTGCCCCAGACCCCGATGCAGATCCCGGTTGCCGTGAATTATCAACAACAGTCCCTGTCCCTCTCTGTCTTAGTGGATTCCGGTGTCGAGGGAAATCTCCTGGTCGAGGACATAGCCTCGGGGACCGGAATACCTCGGGAGCCGTTAAGTAGCCTTCTGGAGGCCCGGGCACTGGACGGAAAACTTCTGGCTCGGGTTACCGACTGTACGCCCCCCTGACCTTGATTCTGTCCGGGAAAAAATCGAGAGGAGGTACGATCTAATCTCATTCCTTTTCCTCAAGTCCCTGTAGTTCCAGGATATCCCTGGCTGAACCACCACAACCCCTACATTGACTGGTCTACCAGGAGGATAGCCAGCTGGAGCCCGTTTTGACACAACATCTTTCTGCGGTCAGCTCCAACCCCTAGGGAGGCTTTCGCGACCCCGCCTGTATTGGAACCCCTCGACTTGTCCGGAGTCCCCGCAGAATAGCATGGCCTGGGACAGGTATTCAGCAAACAACGGGCTCTTTCCCTGCCTCCGCACCGCCCGTATGATTGCGCTATCTTCCTTCTCGCTGGGGCCTCGTAACCCACCAGTCGTCTTTATAACTTATCTCGACCCGAGAGAGAGGCCATGGAGAAATGCATTAGCGAGTCCCTCGGGACGGGCATTATACGACCTTTATCCTCCCTGGTGGGGGCCGGTTTCTTCTTTGTAGAGAAGAAGGATGGGTCGGTTCGTCCTTGTATTGATTACCGAGGCGAAAACAATATAACAGTTAAAAATAAGTACCCACTACTCCTGAATAACTCGGCATTTGAATCACTTCACAGAGCCACCATCTTCTCGAAGTAGGACCTTGGTAACGCCTACCATCTAGTCAGGATGAGGGAGGGAGCCGAGTAGAAGACGGCCTTTAATACACGTCTGGGCCACCTCGAATACTTGGTCATGGCATTCGGTCACACCAATGCCCCGCCGTTTTTCAAGCCCGAATCAGTGATGTGCTGCGGGACTTCATTAAACGCTTCGTGTTCGTCTACCTACATGACATCTTCATATTTTCTAGCAGCCCCCAGAAACACGTTCACCTTGTGATCATAACATGATTGGGTTCACTGTGAAATTAGAAAAAGAGAGGCCGAAATCTGATGCGTCGGTATTTCAGTGGAGTAAAGGAAATTACAGTGGCATGAGAGAGGAACTGGCCAAAGTTGAATGGAAAGAGACACTGGCTGGAAAGACGGCAGAGCAGCAGTGGCTGGAGTTTATGCGAGAAATGAGGAATGTGCAAGACAGGTATATTCCAAAAAAGAAGAACTTTTCGAGTGGAAAAAGGATGCAACCGTGGTTGACAAGAGAAGTCAAAGCCAAAGTTAAAGCAAAGGAGAGGGCATACAAGGAAGCAAATATTAGTGGGAAGACAGAGGATTGGGAAGTTTTTAAAACCTTACAAAAGGAAACCAAGAAGGTCATTAAGAGAGAAAAGATTAACAATGAAAGGAAGCTAGCAAATAATATCAAAGAAGATACTAAAAAAAAATTCAAGTATATAAAGAGTAAAAGACAGGTGAGAGTAGATATAGGACCGATAGAAAATGATACTGGAGAAATTTTAATGGGAGATGAGGAGATGGCAGAGGAACTGAACAAGTATTTTGCATCAGTCTTCACTGAAGAAGACAGCAGGATACCAGACACTCAAGGGTGGCAGTGAAGTGAAGTGTGCGCAGTCACAATTACGGCAGAGAAAGTACTCAGGAAGCTGAATAGGCTAAAGGTCAAAAAATCTCCTGGACCAGATGGAATGCACCCTTGTGTTCTGAAGGAAGTAGCTGTGGAGATTGCGGAGGCATTAGCGATGATCTTTCAAAAGTCGATAGATTCTGGCATGGTTCCGGAAGACTGGAAGATTGCAAATGTCACTCCGCTATTTAAGAAGGGGGCAAGGAAGCAAAAAGGAAATTATAGACCTGTTAGCTTGACGTCGGTGGTTGGGAAGTTGTTGGAGTCGATTGTCAAGGATGAGGTTACAGAGTACCTGGAGGCATATGACAAGACAGGCAGAACTCAGCATGGATTCCTTAAAGGAAAATCCTGCCTGACAAACGTATTACAATTTTTTGAGAAAATTACCAGTAGGCTAGACAAGGGAGATGCAGTGGATGTTGTATATTTGGATTTTCAGAAGGCCTTTGACAAGGTGCCACACATGAGGCTGCTTAACAAGATAAGAGCCCATGGAATTACAGGAAAGTTACATACGTGGATAGAGCGTTGGCTGATTGGCAGGAAACAGAGAGTGGAAATAAAGGGTTCCTATTCTGGTTGGCTGCCGGTTACCAGTGGTGTTCCACAGGGATCAGTGTTGGGGCCGCTTCTTTTTACATTGTACATCAACGATTTGGATTATGGAATAGATGGCTTTGTGGCTAAGTTTGCAGACGATACGAAGGTAGGTGGAGGGGCGGTAGTGCTGAGGAAACGGAGAGTCTGCAGAGAGACTTGGATAGATTGGAAGGATGGGCGGAGAAGTGGCAAATGAAGTACAACGTTGGAAAGTGTATGGTTATGCACTTTGGCAGAAAAAGTAAACGGGCAGACTATTATTTAAATGGGGAAAGAATTCAAAGTTCTGAGATGCAACGGGACTTGGGAGTCCTTGTACAGGATTCCCTTAAAGTTTACCTCAAGGTTGAGTCGGTAGTGAAGAAGGCGAATGCAATGTTGGTATTCATTTCTAGAGGAATAGAGTATAGGAGCAGGGATGTGATGTTGAGGCTCTATAAGGAGCTGGTGAGACCTCACTTGGAGTACTGTGGGCAGTTTTGGTCTCCTTATTTAAGAAAGGATGTGCTGACGTTGGAGAGAGTACAGAGAAGATTCACTAGAATGATTCCGGAAATGAGAGGTTTAACATATGAGTAACGTTTATCCGCTCTTGGACTGTATTCCTTGGAGTTTAAAAGAATGAGGGGAGACCTCGTAGAAACATTTCGAATGTTAAAAGGCATGGACAGAGTGGATGTGGCAAAGTTGTTTCCCATGATGGGGGAGTCTAGTACGAGAGGGCATGACTTCAGGATTGAAGGGCGCCCTTTCAGAACAGAAATGCGAAAAAAAAAATTAGTCAGAGGGTGGTGAATCTATAGGATTTGTTGCCACGGGCAGCAGTGGAGGCCAAGTCATTGGGTGTATTTAAGGCAGAAATTGATAGGTATCTGAGTAGCCAGGGCATCAAAGGTTATGGTGAGAAGGCGGGGCAGTGGGACTAAATAGGATAAAATGGATCAGCTCATGATAAAATGGCGGAGCAGACTCGATGGGCCGAATGGCCTACTTCTGCTCCTTTGTCTTATGGTCTTATGGTCTTATGGAAAAGAGACGACGAAACCAAACAGCAACAGACACTTCGAATCTTGACACGGAGTAGCTCATGAAGCGGCAAACGGCCGGCAATCACTCTGCTGGACACAAAGAGACAGAATTCGCAACTCGGAGCGAAGGCAAACGGCCGGACCCACGTAGCTGGAAACAAGACAACAAAAAACAAACGATGACAGTCCATTTGTATCTTGGCTCGGAGTGGCGGCAATCAGTTAGCAAATCTCGGGTGGATATGAAAACGACAGAATTCGCATCTTGACTCGGAGGAGCGGCAAAACGGCCGGCAACTCAGCTGGACATTAAACGACTGAATTCACTCAGCAGCCACAGGCACCGAAGCCTCGAGTTCACGATTCTGGGCGGCCCCAGGAACGAGCATAGCCGCACTGGCAACGGTAACGAACAGCGAGTAGATATAAGCCGATGTTTAATGCTGCCGGTTCGAATGAGGATCCGGTGCCCTAATCAAGAAGCCCATTGAAACAAGGGGAAAAGGAAATTAACCGAATTGAGGAGTCAACTGACAGAACCCTGACACATTCTCGATTTGTGAGACAACTTGCTTTTCATCCGTTTCTTCAGTTTGGTTTCCAACCCCCAGCTTTTCTAGTTTATAATTCCCAATAGCCTTAGCAAATCTCCCTGGCAGGATATTGGTCCACCCCGGATTCAGGTGCAACCTTAAATTTCGTACAGATCACGCCTGCCCAAAAAGAGGTCCGAATGATCAAGAAATCGGAATCCTTGTCCCTTGCTCCAGTCCCTCAGCCACGCCTTCATCTTACACATCCCTCTGTTCCTATACTCACTGTCGCGTGGCACATGCAGTAATCCCGAGATTACTACCTTTGAGGTCCTGCTTCTCAACTTCCTTCCTAATCACGTTTAGTCTGTTTTCAGGACCTGCTCCCTTTTCCTATATGTGCCGTTGGTACCTGTATGTACCATGTTCTCTTGCTGTTCACCTTCCCACTTCAGGATATCGCGGACGCGAACAGAAACATCTCGGACCCTGGCACTCAGGAGGCAAACTACTATCCGTTTTTCTTTCCTCCATCCACAAAATCGCCTGTCTGACCCCCCTAACTATAGAGACCCCTATTACTGTCAGAGGCTCAGTGCCAGAGTCGCGGCTACTGTTGCTTCACCAAGGTAGGTCGTTCCCCACAACTGCACTCAAACAGGAGTACTTTTTATTAAGGGGGACAGGCACAGGGATACTCTCTAGTATCTGACAGTTGTCCTTCCCTCTCCTGACTTTTACCTGTTTACCTGGCTGCTGAGGTCCAGTGGTGAGTACTTGCCTATAGCTCCTCGCTATCACCTCCTTACTTTCCCTGTTCATACAAAAAACAGATGTCGCCTCAATGTTGGATCCTTCAAAGCAGTGTCCTCCATATCTCGATGAAGGAAGCTCTCTTAGGCACTTTTAACAAATTTACTTTCATGCGTTTGAAACTATGTTAGGAACAGTCGATATCACGAAATTAAAATTTCTTACCAGTACTACATGCAGTCTTGTTGCATAACTGAGATCCAATTCCTACTGACTGTTGGAGTTTCTATAATCACATATCTTTTTTTTTTATTCTGCGTGGTATCGATATGGCCTCACCAGATGCTGAAGTTAAGACTGATATCCTCTCTACAGATCATTACTCTGTCCACTGCATTAAAAACGTTAACTCCTCCTCCCCTCTTCCCTGCATCGTTGTATCCTGGAGCACTAAGCTGCCCATTCTGACCTTCCTTCAGTCAGGTTTCTGTTAAGACTGTGCTCGGACCATAAGACAAAGGGGTAGAATTTTGCCATTCAGCCAAATCCAGTCTGCTCCACCATGGCTGATTCTTTGTATCCCATTTAACACGATTCTCTTACCTGTTCTACACAACACTTTGATACACTGACTAATCAAAAACCCATTAATCTTCCTGATTTAGTAAATGGTTTGGTCTCCACACCTGTCTGCGACAATGAATTCCAGTTTGACTACCCACTTTCAGAAACAATCCTCTTCATTTCTGTTATGTAATCGGCAACAATGAATATAAATCGAGACAGGTTATTTAAAAACAACCAAACATTTAGCAAACGCGGATAAACAGCAATAATACTAATTTAAAAAAAACGAAAACTTTAACCGGAAGTTAACCGCTGTGCAGCCATTCAACAAATCGTCACTCGGCACTGACTCTGAAAGCGTTAAATGCGAAAACAGTTCTTAAAGCGGTAAAGTCAGATATAGTTCTTAAATTGGTAAATTCGAAAGTCCAACATATTTATACGTTCAAATGTGAGACTTCTCTGGAGAAGGATTTCTTCATAGACGCGACTTTCCTGTTGGTTCTGTCCAAAGGATTCACGATGCTGGAAATAAACAGTTTAAAACAACTGACCTTCAATTCTAGAGAGCACCTTGTATGAACTCTTTTTCTTTTGGCAAGAGTTATAATCGATGCAGGTCACTAATCCTCAACGAAGACTCATTAAGGTCGATCCTGTGTTAAAATGACTCCTTCCAATCCTTCGGGTCCTGTACTTCGGTAAAGTCTTCACTCTCCCGTACTACTGCTGGAATAAGGTACATCAACACATCTAGCAAAAAATTCCAGTCCACTACTATTGTACCTTGCAACAGAACGTAACATCCGTTTTAAAAATGAAACTGCCTCATAAAAAACAAATACGCAACAGAAACGGAGACACTGTAACATTCTATCTGGAAAACTAAACACTAAAAACCAACTGCGTCATCTGAGGTCTCCCCTTATATACCCTCGGTGCACAGGTCATCACGTGACCTCAGATCGGCGGGAAAATTACATAAGGTGACCGCCAAAAGACCATTGCATCATTCTCACACAAAAAAAAAACACAGATCTCCTTGAGACATCTAACAATTTCAGATCGAGATAAATGTTCCTCTATTATGAGATGTTCAGTCTGTTCTTCGATGCCTACACTCTTGGAAATATCCTCTCCACATCCAGTCTATATAGGCCTGTAATATTCAAACTGTTTCAATGAGATCTCCGTAATTCTAATTAGCCCAGACTTGGAATCACTAATTTCTCCTCAAACATTAATCCATTAATTTACCGAATCAACACTATGAATCTCATTTGGACTCTTTCCAGTGCCAGCACAGCTTTTTTTTTTTTTTTAGGTTAGGGTCTTTCACATGCTCGCAATGCTTCAGAACTAATATGATCAATGCCTTGTTGAAGCTCAGAATTACATTTGGCTTTTGTATATTTGTCCTTTTCAGTTGAATGCCAATATTTGAATTGTTTTCCTTACCTCTGACTCAAATTGTAAGATAACTTTTAGAAATCCAGCAGGAGGACTCCCAAGTCCCATTGCGCCTCTGTTTTTCTGTTCCGTTTTCAATGTTAGCCCTGCTGAGAAAATAGCCTATGCCATCACTGCTTATATGCGTGACCATACACATCCCTGCTCTATAATGCACCTGCCTTTTCTTTGTCCATCCTCCCAATGTGTCTGTCCTTCTGCAGACTCCACGCTCCGAGCACTATCTGCCTCTTCACCCATCTACAAAGTGTCTGCAAACTGGAGCACAAAGTGTGTATTCCGTCATGGAAATCACTGACATGTGACATGAAAAGAAGTGACGCAGCAGTCTGCAGAGTCCGTCACACCTGAGTCCGTCCTCCTCACCCAGCGTGCATCCTGCACTGCAGCCAATGCAGCTTCAATCAATGCCTTCCTTCCCCTTCATCCCTGCTCTTGTCTATCCTGTTGACTAAATCTGCTCTCACTGGTGACAGTATTATCCCATGCTCAGGGTCACACTGACTCCCATTCCCATTTACACGATTCCGAGCAACACTCGGAAATCTGCAGGATATTGGTCCCCCTCCAGTTCAGGAGCAATTCATCTCTTCTGTACAGGTCTCCCTACCACAAAATAAATTACAGTGATCCAAGAAAGTTTAATCATACCCGCAGCATCAGTCTCCCGGTCACATATTCATCTGATTCATCATTCCATCGCCATTCTCACCAATATGTGGCAGTGGGAGTAACCTAGAGATTATTACTCTTGAATTTGTGCTTTTTAACTTCTTTCCTAACTCCCTATATTCACTGTGTAGGAGCTTAACCCTCTTTTTAACATGTTATATGCACCACGAGCAATTGAAAATTTTCTGCAGCAGCTCCGGCACGTTTCTGACCCTGGTATCCAGGCAGTAACACCCCGTCCTGCTATCTCTTTTACAGACAATTACTCCTGAGTATTCTCTCAGCTATTGTCCCTCCTGATCTCTTCCTCTCCTTCTGGGCAGAGACACACTCAGTGCCAGCAGCCAAGCTGCTGCTGTTGTGTCGTCCCCATCAGTATTCAGACCGTGTACTTGTTGTGAGGGGAGCAGCCTCTGGGCGACCCTGCACTGTCTGACTCTTCCTGTCTTACTTGTGATCCGGAAACTTATCAGCAACCTTCACATTAGGTGTGACATTTTTACTAATGATCTTGTCTCAGTGCCCTAGATGTTCCTTGTTGGGCCCATCACCACCTCCATTTCCTTCACACTGTCAGTCAGGAGCTGCAGCTGGTGCACATCCCTCATACGAAGTTATTACAGACACAGTTCATCTCCCCGATCACCCACATCCCGAGACAAGAGCATGTCACTGCCATATCTGGCATTCTAGATACTACAATAGGGAGGGAGATTCTGTAGAAAACCTCTGAGATTTGACTTCCCAGAGTAAAACACTTCATCTTCAAATTTTCTACCCACATTTTCAACTGGTCTGTGTTCTGCTGAATCATTTGGCATTCCTCCTCATTGCCAACAACTGCAGTAAATTTGGTGTCAACTGTGTAGTTTCCTGGTTTGTCACTAAAGCCCTTGTTAAACAGCAGAAGAATATTGGCTGCTTCCTGTGATAGCCTTCCTTGTAGAGCTGTTCAGTGGTAGTGAGGGTTTTACCTGTGATGGAATGGTTGCAGACACAGCTTTTCAATTGCTATTCCATTCAATGCATTGGTGTTTCTAAACCACACCAGTCAGGCTATTCTCCACGATAGATCTTTAGAACATTATCAAAGTTTTAGATGAAGTGCTAAATCTGCTCAAACGTATATAGCATAGGCCTTAAATGCTGGTAAATCTTTCCAGGAATCCGCTCCTCTGAGTCTCCACACCAAGGTAATCTCAGCAAATATTGGAGAAATCATAGTCGCACACTAATCTGTTGTTTAAACAACTTTCCATCACCTGCCTAGATTGTTTTTTTTTCTTTCTTCCGCTGCCATTACAAACACCTTTGGAAATTGAAGCACGTATCATTCAATATTCACCGTTATCAATCCCACTGAAAGATGCCCAGTGGGAGAGACGGGATAGGGAGGATCCATGATCTGGGTTGTACAGGTCTCTGTCGTTTGATGTGCTAGGGTTATACTGGTGTTTAACAGCAGAGCACAGTGCTGGTTGTGTACAGGACCGCGTGCTCAGTGTATAGTTCTGAAAGTATTACCGTCTGTGTCCTGACAATGAAGGTTGTATATTTCAATCTCCCTGTATTCGACTGCTGACTTTTCGTGACCAGTCACATATGCAGTTTATGTTTATACCAGATAAAGGCACTCCCCTTCCCGTTGCAGTACGGGCCAGATTTTGTTTAGATCTTTGAACTTACAGTACAGTGCCAACAGTTTGAACATCATATTTCACTGCATGTGGTATGTGTCTTCCTATGGACTAAATCCCCCAAAGGACTTAACCAGCTAAATGCTCTGAGAGACCCAACAACACCGCCACTTTAATATTAACACACCAGAGAGTATCACCATACTCCTTTCTGATCACGCTTTCCTCCACGTCCTTCTCCTCAGCGAACGCCAGTGAATGCAAAGTATTTTGCATTGCATGCTAACTGTGACTCCAGGCTCAAACTCCCACCTTTTTCCTGAGAGGTCCTCTCCTCTCCCCAATATACTGCTGTTATCAATACATGCATAAAATGCCTTGGGAATCTCAGTGAACCTCCTCAATGAGGAAATTTCTTCGTGAATGTACACTCTTCTGATTCACAGTGTGATTTTTTGTTGCTTCTTGTATGATATTCCAAGACCTTGACCAATTTCATCTCTCAAAACCTTACATATGACTCAATTTATATTTTTAAACAAAAAGACTTCTCATCACGCTGAGTTCCTAAACGTCCCCGTACTTCTTTACCTTCCTCGCAGGGACAGAGACTTCCTACATTCTGAGTGGCTGGACTGTAAATGACTCTTACTTGTCATACATCAGCTAACGGCAACTCCATCCAGTAACAACCAGTATCATCAGCTCCCAAACTGTTCTCAATAATTCCTGCCAAATTCTACTATAATTTCCCATCCACAATTTTCCATTCATCCACCTGCAGGTCCAGACTTATCCTCATCAATAACCATCTGAAAACGTTCAAAATTATCTTCCTTAAATCTATCCCAAAGAAACTCCAATCAACTTGCTAGGCTCATTTCCAAATGCTGTATCAATTGTGTCCCCCTCCCGAGTGGACCATCTAGATACTGTTTATGGAAACGTTGCTAAACACACCAGCCTCAGGTGATAAGGAGGTCCCAGTCAATCCGGGGAGACTATTCATCCACTATACCTTCTTTATTGTTTTTGCATCAGCCCAGAATCTGCTGACATATATGTTCCTCTGTCTCACTGGCTATTGTGTGGCCTACAGTATAATCCCGCCATAATGTTTGCACCTATCCGATTCCTGAGTTCTACGCACGTTCTCTTACTGGATTAGCCTCTGGGATCACCTCACACTAGTGACATTCTACCTGATTAGCAGTACAGCTCCCCAACATCTTTTAGTTCCCCTTGGTCTGTCTGAATGATATAAATCCAGGGATGTTTCGATACCAGTCCTGGTCTTCTCTCAGCCAGATCTCTGGAATGGATGGATTACCGTGTCATGTACTAATCCAGGCTCTAAGTACATCTGCCTTAACTGTTCTACACCCTTCACTGAAGTAAACTCACCTTGCTCTTTGGTGCTACTGTGCTAATTAACCCCTCCCCCCTTTCGATTTCCTTTTGTCGTTCTTTGACCTCATCTCTGCCTTCCCCTCAATGCTACTTACTAACGTATAGTTATGGATCCCAACACCCCCTCCACATGCCACTTGATAAAAATCTTCAGGGTTGCTCCAGCAGGCTTCCATGTGAGAATATTAATTCCCTTCAGTGTAACCCATCACCTTACACCAGTCTCGCTTATCCTGTAGGAGAGCCCAATGATCTGTGTCCCTGATGCCCTCCCTCCTCCTCCAGATTGTTAGCCACACCTTTAAGTACACCGACTTACTATCTTGTAACTCGCAAGCATGTGCCACCTGAAGAAATCCTGAAATCACCATTCCAGAACTCCTACTTCTTAACTTTCTGCCCAACTCCCTAAGTTCACTTCGTAGGACTTTCTCTTTCTGGTGTTATTTCTAATAAGGACCACAACCACAATATGTCTCCTCCTCGCGATGTCTCATTTGGGTGCTCACGCTCTCTCCCTCGCGCTCACTCTAGCTTCATCTCCATGGCACCCTCCCCCTCGGGCGGTTTCTCTCGCGCCCTTTCCCACGCACCCTCTACCTCACGTGATCGCCCTCGCGCCCGATTTCTCGCGATGTCTCATTCGCTTTCTCCTGTCTCCCACAGCCCTCGCGCTGTCCCTGTTCGCGCTCACTTTCTCCATCTCTATACCTGTATCTCTCACAGAGCTGCAGGTGAACGTAACAGTATTTCGTTTTCAATTCTAAAACCGATAAAATTCTCTTGCAGGAATATTGTTCAATGTAGCAGTGAGATGGAGAACATGCAGGTAGAAAAAAGAGGAGAATCAAAGAGGGTAAAGAAAAGGACGGGTTATGAAGGGAGCTGGAGTGGTTGATACAGACGAAGACATACTCCAAGATCAGGCAGTTTTCTCAGAACGCGGAAGCAGGGGTAACAGTTTCGCCTCAAGATTCAGTTTAACAGGGCCTCCCAGAAAGAGTGAGGGTTTCTCTGGGATGCTGAGGCCAGTGATGGGGTTGGGATCAGCTGTAAACTGCTGTTTTGTAACTCTAAGGTAACACACACAAAATGAAAGATCGTAAACAGTTGACAGGGTTCTGATGCAGGGTCTCGGCACGAAACGTCGACAGTTCCCTCTTTTCTATGGACGTTACCTGGCCTGATGAGTTCCTCCAGCATTTTGTGTGTGGAATCTAGTAAACAGTTAACGTTTCGGGCCGAGACCCTTCATCAGGATCTGCTTTTGTGCGTGCTGTTTTGTATTTCGAGCATCAGCAGATATTCTCGCGTTTGTTTTGTAACTCTGTTGATCACATTGTTTCCATTCACCAACAAGTGGGGTGACAGAATAGGGAGCATGAAGGCAACTGAGCTGTAATGCTTTAGAGCATTTATTTCTCACGTTTCATAAGCTTCAAAATCCGGTTCAGTGGGTATTTCACCGCATTCTTTAGTTCTTCTCGGAATTTGCTCTGCGTGAGGACGTAAATGCACGTGTTGGTGCAGGAACTAGATATCTGCAGCATTTCCGATGTGCGGTCTGCGATATAACGAGGATCGGTGACGGACTCAACAAAACTCCGTCTATAGATAAAAAACACGACGTATGTTCCCCACAACAATATGAAACTAGCGGTTATGCTGAAGAGCAAAACGATGGATTAGCGTCGGTTCTCCATCTCCCGGTCCTTGTCGTTCTCTTCACTCTTTTGTCCCTGGAGCCTCCTTTGGGCTCGACTGGCCGCCAGAATCCGCCTGACAGTCAGAATATTGAACAATAACATCAGAAATATTGGGACATAAGGGTTTAAAATGCGATGAAATATCGCAAATATCAACCATGCGGGAGAGTTTTTGTAGCTCCGTGTATAAACACAGTCCCAGGCAACACCATCAGTTATTTCTTCAGGCTCGTATACAAAGCCCCAGGGGACACTCTCCAAACAGGCCAGCACACTCACTGTCCCGATAACCACAGCCGCCATTCTCTCAGTGCAATATTTTGTTTTAAGCTTCTCACAGCAAATAGCCACAAATCGATCGACGGTGAAACCGACCGTCAACCAGACAGAGGTCGCAGTGCTCGCAGCAACCAACCATAGGCCAAATCTGCACACAGCAGTGATTCGCAGGAATGATCGGGGAAAATAAATCCGAGCAGTCATTCTCAGCAGCGGATCAGAGATAACGACCATTCCCACCAGGTAGCGAGTGATACATTTGGAGAGTCTGCTCTTTCCCCGGGTTAGAATGACAATCGCTACCAAGTTCGCTGGAAGACAGAAAGGGGGCGGCAAGTAGAGAAAATATTGAGCAGAATTCAATGCAGCGGTTTGAGGGGATCTTGTAATATTTCCACTTTATTCGTGCATTAAGCGGTGGGAAGGTCGAGAGAGGGCGCAGCGCTGGCGGAGACAGCGAAGGAGTTTACACAATAAAATAAATTCAGTGTGATCTGATACGGATTCCATACTAATGTAAGTATAAATAAATACATTTCACAGTATTGATAATTTTGTAGCACCACGTCGGTTGTGTTAATTTTCTCAGCAACGAGCTTATTCTGTTGTCCATCAACTGCTTTATGTTCTGTCATATCGCACACGTTTATTAAAAATCCACGACAGCTTTCTTGTTACAACACAGAACTACTCACATTTGCTATAGTGTTGCTGCCAGTCGGTAGTTTGATTGTTGCACCTAACTCAGAAAACCGCTCACATACAAATGCAGACAATCCACTGGTATAATTTCCGCGGACTGTATACACACAATATTTGGAAATGCAGTGCAAGATGTTAAAAAAAACAAAAGCACACAGACCCGATCAGCTTTTTTTTTTTGGAAACAAACGGCTGGACGAAGGCAGCCTGACCCGTCCTGTTTCATGGATTTTGGTGGATGTGCTGAGTTCTTGCAGCCCGCTGTATTTAGATCCAGATCCCTGAATCCACAGTCCCGGTGTTTACACTTCATTCTTGAAATATGGAACACTCGGAATGCACAGATGAGAGTGGCAAGCAGCAACAGAAACAATCACAACACTGGAATTAAATTTCAAGTCCCACCAACAGCAGCGGACCCAACGGCTTACCGGGAATTCCACAGGCTGAAATGAAAGGATAGTAAACGTCTTCTAGCCGCCAGATAACTGGGTACATAATTTCAGTGAGAATCTGTGATTTCCTTTGCTCCTGAATTCACATCTCCGTCAGTCACTTTGAGTTGATACGTTCAAAGCGGCCCTGATTTATACAGAGGATCAATCTCCAGAGATACTGTTCTTCCCCTGACGAACTTTCTTAGTTACGGTCATTAAACAAACAATTTAATTTAATGACACCCTCTGATGCAAATCACAAACAAGAGAAACCTGCAGATGCAGGAAATCCAAGCAGCACACACACAATGCTGAAGGAACTCAGTAGGCCTGAAACGTCGACCGTACTTTTTTCTGAGTTGATGCTGAGTTCTCCCAGCATTTCGTATCTGTTTCTCTGATGTAAATATTGTTCTGATTGAAGACAGACATATTAAAATGCTTTGGGCATTTCCTCAGCAGTGACTCATCGAGTAGAAGTAATGCCCGAGCTTTCATTATCATTTGTCACAGAGCAGCCGCATTTGCAGATTGCACGTTTATGTTGGCAAATTATTCATTAACAAAAGGATTCAGCCGACTCTGACTGGCCCCTGACTTCTCTCCCAGCAGTTTCTAACTGTGAACTGCCCTCGTGTCCTTCAAATCCTTACAAGTTACGCACGCAGGCGCACACACTCACACACATACACGTACAGAGGGAGGGGAAGAGGGAGAGGGGAGCGAGAAGGAGAAGGAGAAAAATGAGATATGGTGTGTCGAGAAGGAGAGGGAGAGAGAGAGGAGAAGGAGAGAGAGAGAGGGTTCATTCCATATCTTCAAATCATTATCTGTCAGTCTCTGGTACGGTGCGAAAGTGTCAGGTTCATCCTGGACCTTTCAATCTTCGGTACAGTGAGAGGTTTTATGCTTCATTCTGCACCTATCAGGCTCTGGTAGTGTGTGTGTGTGTGAGGGTGTGTGTGTGTGTGTGTCTGTGTGTGTGAGTGTGAGTGTGAGTGTGAGTGTGAGGGTGTGTGTGAGGGTGTGTGTGTGAGAGAGTGAGAGTGAGAGTGAGAGTGAGAGTGAGTGTGAGTGTGAGTGTGAGTGTGAGTGTGGGGCATTCTGGACCATTCAATCTCCGATACAGTGTGAGAGTGTGGGGATCATTCTGTACCTGTCAGTCACTGGTACAGTGTGAGTATATGAGGTTCATACATTGTTGCATTTTTCCATAACTGTGGCATTGAATCGTCATATATAATTACCTGCATTTTTGTTGAAATTACATTTTCACAACTATATAAAACTGCCTCCAGCTGATAATTATTTATTCTGCAGAGAGACAGTTTAGAATGAAATTTATTACATTGAATTAGTTCTTCAAAAGCAATCGCATCGGAAATGGAACCATCGGCGCACAACGTATTTACAAACACCTGATTATTAATTTACACTATTTGAGACTATTTAATCTTACAGTACCATGGGTAAGGAGATAGTGTACAGAAGTAGATTGAAAAGAGACCTTGCATACTGGGAATTCAGAGAAATTCCGTACCCAGTGCAATAATAGAATGCAGAACAAAGTGGGATTCCTCCACTTAAGTTTAATGTCGGTGTGTCTGCATGTCCCTGTCGTGTAATGACCAGGACTGCATACAATGCTGCAGGTTTGGCCAGACTTGTGTTTCTATCGTTCCAACTGAGCTCCCTGCTCTGCCGTTTGTTACCTTCAGCCAATGACGTTAAGTCTCCATCGATTCTGAACTGACTGACTGAACTAATCCGTTAACTTCCGAGATCTGTCCTCACATTTTACAGGATTAATTCAGATCAAAACCCAGGACTGAAGTGGCTAGCACGAGAGGCCATAGCTTTAAGGTGCCTGCAAGTAGGAACGGAGATGTCTGGGTTAAGTTATTTTACGCAGAGAGTGGTGAGTGCGTGGAATCGGCTGCCGGTGGTGATGGTGGGGGTGAAAACCATCGGGTCTTTTAAGAGACTCCTGGATGGCTACATGGAGCTTCGAAAAATAGAGTGCTATGGGTAAAGCCTAGGTAGTTCTGAGGTAAGGACATTTTCGGTACAGCTTTATGGGCCGAAGGGCCTGTATTGTGCTGTATGTTTTCTATGTTTCTATTAACGGGAACGATCTATCAATATTTAAAAATGTAACTCAGCCGCTGTCCGTCACTCTGTATAAGATGGTGTCGGCAAGTGTGCTTGATTGTGACTGTGTGCATGATGAGTAGGCAGAAGCTGCGTGTTCCAGTGACCATGGGTAAAGGGACATTGAAATCGTCAAAGCAGCGAGGTCTGGTCAAGTGTACATGTTGCCCGTGAGATCTAAACACCCAGAGCCAAAATAATATGATCCGTCAGGACTCACCACGACCACAGTGTTCTTCCCCAGTGGACTGATCAGGAATTAAGTATAATTCCAGTTGCACCGAGAGCTCCTCTCCAGCCCCAGGACAGGACACAATGGCAGAACGGCACTCTGTGTGTGTAATCGCGTTTGCAGTAAAACATTCCCAGCCAACTGCAGTGCAACAACTGCACTGGTACTGGGATCGGTGAGTGATGCTCCTGGAATCTGGTACCGACTCTTGCTGCTCCTCATCAAGAGCAACATTTCCATTCTAACAATGAACTCGGGCTCAGTCTCAGAAGGACATAACCGTCGTGGTATTGGCCATGATCCTGACCACGGTAACTTCCCTGTCTCCCATCGCCTCTTTCCTCCTGTTGCCACCCATGGATAAAAAGGACAGTATCTAGTTGCCAGTCAATGCACCATCCAGCTTGCCTCTGGTCTATGGAAGAAAAATCTGTGTTATCACCTTTTATTCCCACCAACCAACATTAAGCTTGTGACCTGTTATTTGAGTTGTTCAATGTCATAGCTTTACAGTTTTTAAGCAAAGTCCTCAGACAGTCAGCACGAGTCCACTGACACTATCGGTGAATTTTACCCGTACCCGATTATGCGACATTATTTAAGATCAAAACGAGACTAACGACACCCTGATGGTCCCTCTGTATCCATTCCCCTCAGCAACAAGTATACCTCTTTGGGTGGGGGTGATGACCCATCTGCGCACAGAAGCAGAAGTAGCACTGTGGCTGGCTCTGAGACACAGCTGAAGGGAAAAGTCAGGCAGTGTGGTAGTGATGGAGGACTCAGTAGTTAATGGGGACACACGAGATGATACTGTGTCCGCAAAAGAGACACGAGGTTGGTGTGTTGCCTCTCGGGTGCTAGGGGCCAGGGTGTATAGGTGCAGCTGCAGGATATTGGCAAGGGGAAGGATGAACAACCAGAGGCTCTGCGGCAAATTGGCACCAAAGACATTGCAAAAACGGGAAGAGATCTCACACTGAGTGTGTAGGTTTACGAAAGAGGCTGAAAGGAAGGGCCTCCGAAGTAGTAATCTTCAGCTCACTCCCGGTGCCACGGGCGAGTGCATGTAGGAATGGGTAGCACAGATAAATGACTGGCTGAAGGAGATAGTGCAATTTGGCATGGTTTCAATTTCTTGAATCGTTGGGAAAATTTCTGGGGAATGGATGACCTGTGCAAGTGGAACGGTTTGCACCTGAACTGGAGGGGAACCGATATCCTGGCTGGAAGGTTTGCCAACGCTACTTGATGGTAAGGGGAGGGGTGTTGCTGGGTATTGGCGGAGGATGATTTTAAGCTTGTGATGCAGGTGGCAAGGAACTGGACAGCAGATCAGCATGTGATGGATTGGAGAGAAAGGTAGATGTCAGGGAAGGTATTGATAGGAAAAATCAAATTAACAGGTATGATTACACTGAGAGTTCGAAGTGTTTGCATTTTAATGCTAGGGCTATTATGGGTAAATATGATGAACTTGGATCATGGGTCGACAGATGGAAGTACAACGTTACGGCCATTACAGAGACTTGGTTGAGAGATGGACAGCATAGGTGATTAATGAACCAGATTTTCGAAGTTTTAGAAAAATTATGAACGAGGTAAAAGAAGTGGATTTGCCCTTCTAATCAGGGACAATATCGCAGCTGCACTCAGGGGAGTCATAAAGGAGGTGTCAGACAGTAAGTCAAATTGGCCGTGGGGGGGGCGGGCGGGGACTCAGGAATAGAAAAACTGTAATTGTGACATAACCGGCAACAATGCAAAACAACCGAGCGAGGTTATATAAAAACAACCAAACATTTATTAAACACGGATAAGCAATTAAAAAATACAAACGAAAACCTTAACCGGAAGTTAAACGCTATGCGGCCGTTCAACAAATCTCCTCTCGGTACTGGTTCTTAAAGCGATAAATGCGAAAACAGTTCTTAAAGCGGTAAAGTCAAAATACAGTTCTTAAAATGGTGAATTGGAAAGTCCAACAGATTTATACATTCAATGGGGAGACACTTCTCTGGAGAAGGATTTCTTCAGAGACGCGACTTTCCTGCTGGTTCTGTTCAAAGGATTCATGATGAAGGGAATAAACGGCTTAAAACAACTGAACATTATTTCTAGAGAGCAAACCTTGCATGAACTTCAGTAGGTCTTTTGGCAGGAGTTATCCCCGATGCAGGCCGCTACTTCTTGAACCAAGACTCAATAAGGTCGATCCTTTATTAAACTGCCGAACAATCCTTCTCTCAATCCTTCATATCCTGTACTTTGATAAAGTCTTCACTCTCCAACACTACTGAAAAGGTACATCAACAAAGCTAGCAGAAATTGAGTAAACTGCCAGTCCAGCACTATTGTACCTTACAATAGAAGGTAAAATTCCGTTTTAAAAAATGAAACTCTGTCATAAAACAAATACGCAAAGGAACGGAGACTCTGACTAACGTTCTAGCTGGAAAACTAACTGCATCGCCAGAGGTCTTCACTTTTATACCCGTGGTGAACATGCCATCACGTGACCTCACATTGGCGGGAAAATTACATCAGGTGACCTCCAGAAGACCATTACATCATTCTTACAAGAAAGTCACAAAATCATATTGATGAGATTGTACTGTAGACTAGAAATAGGCACCGTGACACCGACGAACAGATATGTAATCAGATTAAGGAAATGTGTAAAAATAATAGTATTTCTGCTGGCGTGGGGGATGTGGAGGCTCCAGTTTCACTAATTTAAACAGGTACCATCTTAGTGTAACGGATTTTAATCGGGCAAAATTTGGTAAATGTACCCAGGAGGGGTTTTAAAATCAATATGTGGACGACGAGCCGTTATAGACCTCGTGTTGTGTAACGAGCATGGCCAGTTTACCAACTTTACAGTGAGTGAATAGTTAGGGATCAGTGATCACAGCTACTTAATTTATAGGATAGCTATGGCCCTTGAGGAGAGTTTTAAATTGGAGTAGGGGAAATTACAAGGGTATTAGGCAGAAACTGTCATGGTCCGGTCCGTGAAGTCCACATTCATTTCACGGTCGGGTCCATAGAATCAGGACTCCGGGACTTCCAGCTGTCCCTCGTTTGGTTGAGTTAATCATAGGAACCTGATACCCATCTTTGGGCTTGGAACATAAGTAGCCTTAGGGTTGAGTGTAGTCAGCTGTTTTTTCTTGTCAGCCCCCATTGGAGCACCCTGCTGATTGAAGGCTAGTGAAACCATTCGTGATCTCTAGGCCAGGTTGGAGGACCACTGTTTCATGGCGCCTTGTTGCCACTCGGCGGAGTAGTCATCGTGGTATGGATTCGTCCGTTTCTGTAGCCAACCAAGGTTGCTGGCTGCCCCGAGACTCAAAGCGACATCCGGGTTGATCTCCTTTCCTGTCCTTGCCTCCGTCAGGTAAGCAGGCCGTTTGCCGGTACTATGAGGTTGGTTCTCTCCCTTCCTGTCCCTTGCCTCTGTCGGGTAATCAGGCCGATTGCCGTTACCCTGCCTTCGGTGCTGTCCCAACCTGTCCCTTGCCTAGTGGGTGTGAACTCCGCGTCCTGCCCAGGAATTCTGCGTCCTGCTCAGGAGATCCGCGTCCTGCTCAGGAGAAGCCCCAAGAATCCAAGCCTGGAAGATCCCAAGTCAAGCTCCAAGAACCCAGGTCTCGTGGATCACAAGGCAAGCTCCAAGAACCCAAGCCAAGGTCCAAGATCCCAAGTCTCGAGGATCCCAAGACAAGCCCAAAACCCAAGCCACGAGGATCCCAAGCCAAGCTCCAAGAACCATAGCCTCGAGGACCCAAAGCCAAGCTCCAAGAACCCAAACCTGAAGTCCCCAGCTTCCCAGCTCACGACCGAAGGTCGCCGCCTGCAGCCAAACACAAGACCCAGGACCCCAGCCTGCAGCGAAGCTCAAGACCCAGGACCCCAGCCTGCAGCCAAGCTCAAGTCCCAAGACCCCAGTCTGCAGCCAACCTCAACACCCAGGACCCCAGCCTCAAGCCTCAATCGCAAAGACCCCAGCCTGTCTCCAAGTTCATGCCTCTAGAAACCAGCCACGTCCTGTCCTGAAGCCATGTCATGTCCTTGCCTGGTTCTGGGGTGGTTCCTTATCCAGTCCCGGGCTCGGAGTTGAAACCTTGTCTCCTAGTCCATGGTTTCTAGTCCTGGTCGCACTTTCCCTAGCCCAAGTCTGCGTTATTGACCCTGCTCCTGGTCTTAATCCTGTCACGTGCCTACTCTAGTCAAGTCCTGTTCCTTGTACTTCATTGTCTGTGTCTTGCATTTGGGTCCGTTCCCAACGCGTCCCATTGTGACAGAAGCTAAGAAGAGTTAGTTGGGATCAACTTTTCTCTGGCAAGGGAAGGTTTTTAATGGTCAATTGCAGAGAGTACAGGAAAGGTATGTTCCTGCGAGAAGGAAGTGGATGGAAAGGTAACAGATAATGAATTTAGACAAAACGAGAAAAGGAAAAGCATGTAAAGAGTCGAAAAGTAGGGTCAAAATAATCACATGATGAGTATAATGAAATGAGCAAGGAACTGAAGAAGGAAATTAGGAAAGCCTGGCGCGACCATGAAAAGACCTTGGCAAATTGGATTATAGTGAATCCAAGGCATTTTAATCATACGTCAAGAGCAAAAGGATAACTAGGGAGGGTAGGTCCACTCAAATAAAGGGAGAACGTTTGTTTCGATGCAGAGAATGCGAGTGATATAATTAATGAGTACTTTCTTTCGTTGTTTACCAAGGAAAATGAAACAGAGGACCAGATCAGTGATGATTGTATAAATAAGTTGCTCATTTATAGGTCAAGGTCGAGGAAGGGAAGCGCCTCCTAATCAGTATTAAGGTCGATAAGAACCCAGGGCATGATGAAATCTACCCCAAGATATTGAAGGAGGGAAGAGATAAAAAATGCTGGGCCCTTGACCAGTGTTTTTGTGTCCTCTCCAGAGACATGCGAGATTCGATAGAGCTGCCGAATGGCTAATGTACTTCTCTTCAAGAAAGCAACGACGAAAATCCTGGGAATTATAGACAGGTGAGCCTCTTGTCAGCAATAGGGGAATTGTTATAGAAAATTCTGGAAGATACGATATATGAACATTTGTTAAACCCATGGTCTAATCAGGGAGAGCCAGTATAGTACTTGTTTCACGAGAGGTCAAGCTATACCAACTTGATTGAGTTTATTGACATGGGGATGGGGAGATTGATGAGGGTAGGGCAAAGGATGGTATCTACATGGGTTTCATTCAGACATTTGACAAAATCCCTCATGGGAGGCTAATCCGGAAGATTACAATGCAAGGTGTCTGTGGATAATGAGCTGCTTGTATTCTGATCTGGCTTGTACATAGAAAGCAGAGTGTGCTGGCTGAAGGGACGTAATCAGCTGGAATTCTGTAATTACAGATGTTCTGCAGCGATCTGTGCTGCCACATATGTTGTTTCTGATGTATGTAAATGAAAATCTAAATGCATTGGTTACCATATTTATCAATGAAACCAAGATTGGTGGAGTTGTATGAAGTGTAGACGACTGACAAAAAGTACTGCATGATATATGTTAGTCGCAGGTATGGGCTGAGAACTGGCTGATAGAGTTTTACTCTGATAAATGTGAGGTGTTGCTTCCTGAGGGGGCATATGCAAGGTGACAGTACTCTGTTAATGGTAAGATCCTCAACAGTGTTGCTGAGCAGAAAGATTTTTGGGATCCAAGTTCCTAGAAACATTAAAGTGGCGACAAAATTTGATTGTTGATTTTTACATCAAAATCAGTCTTCAATTGGATGTTAGCACATTTCCTCCACCAATGTGACCTCTGATCTTGTGCACTAGCCTTTCCTGGGACAACTTGACAAAGGCTTTCTGAAAATCCAAACACGCCACAGCTACGGATTCCCTTTATCAACACTGCGAGTTACATCTTGGAAGAACTCAATTAGTTTCGTCAAACATGAGAATCCTTTCAGTAAGCCATGTTGATTTGATTTTCTGTGTTTATTCTTTGCTGAGAGAATTGTTATTTCTGGATTGATCACAGATTCCAGTATCTTGGCAGCGGCAGATGAGAAATGAACAGGTTGTCAGTTAACTGTATTTTTTCTTCTAGTCCTTAACAATGAATTGACATTTGAGACTTTCTATTGCCATGGGGACAGATTGGGACATGATGCATTTTGACAAACTTCAGAGTCTTCACTGTTGTTCCAGCCAGTTCCTTTCAACAACACATCCTCCCACCCCCGACTCCTACGGACTGCAGTATGTTGGGACCTGATGATATTTGCTTTTGGTCCCATTAGATTTTCCGTCGTGAAGTTGACTCAGAATATGCTACAGTACGGCATGGGAACAGGCACTTCAGCCACAATGCTGTGCTGAAGTAATTAAGCTACTACGTAAAGGCTCAAATAAGATAATTTCTTTTGCCTACAGAATATCCATTTCCCTGCTATCTCCACACATTCATGTGTCTATCGAAGAGCCTCTTAACAACCTCTATATGATGGTCTCTACCAACATGCTTGGCAGTACATTTTAATGATCCACCACTCCCTGTGTATGACATATAAACATCCTCTGTACATCGCTCTTTTGCGTTAAATGCATCCCTTTCATAATTGGTGATTCTGTCTGGATAAAAGTTATTTCTTGTTCATCATTGTCTTTCAAAACTATAACCTACCATCTCATCTCCTCTTGCCACATCCCCAGAAAAAAAAAAATCTGCACAAGTTCGTCAAACTGTCCACACAGAATATGCTTTCTATTCTGGCGTGCACCCTTGTAAACCTCATATTCACACCTCAAAACAGGTGTCTCTCAATCCGAATTTGGGCCATGTCAGAACCGGGTGACAACAAGGACAACACACTGTGAGAATAAACAAAAAAGCAAAATAAATGATAATAAATATTCCGTAAATATCGGGAACATGAGTTGTGCTCTCCCTGAATGTAAATTCATTGTTGGGTTGTGTGAAATTATCCCCTCTGTTTCAAAAGCCAGATCATTGAGAGAATATATGTATTCCTGAAACTGGTGCTGTGGGACCTGAGGCTCCTGTAACGGCTTCCCGATGGCAGCATTGAGAATCAAGTATCATCTGGATGATGTGTTACTTGATGATGGATGCTGCTTCTCTGTAAAAACGCTCCTTGCAAATGTGCTCAGCGGTGGCCAGGGCTTTACCCGTGATGGGCTGGCTACATCCACAACTTTTCAGTTCCAATTCCTTCCATCTGCATTGGTGCTTCCATACAAAGCCACGATGCATCCAGTCGGGATATTCTCCACTATACACCTATAGGAGTTTGTCTAAGTTTTACACAACATGCTAAATCTGCTGAAACTGGCAGAGTATAGGCTGTAAAAGCTAGCAAACTCTTCCAGGATGCCAACAAATTTTGCTCCTCTAAACTTTCACACTTGAAGAATTCCAGTCAATATCGGGGAACTTATAGTCACACGCTTCTCTGTTGACATTGCATCTTTCCAATAGCCTGTACACATTTCTGTTCCTCTTTCTCCTGCCGGCATTTTAAAAATAGTAGGAAGATGAAACACGCAACATCACAAGATGCTACTTTATCAATTCTACGTTACATCCTGAAGGATGCCCACTGGGAGGGAGGCGGCAGATAGAGTCCATGAATTGCAGTCAATTATTAGGCTTGTGCAGGCCTCTGTCATTGAAGTGCTGGGATTGCACTAGAGCTTAACGGTGGAGAGCCGGGTCTGTACATTACTGTGTGCTCACTGCACAGTGCTGAGAGTTTTATAGGTCTGTATCGTGGAAGTGAAGGTATAGATATTGTGAAGTTCTTTGCCCCTATAGTCCAGTACTGATTGTTTTTGGACAGGCTGATATGTAGGGTATGTTTATACCAAAGATTCAGCCTGGCCTTCCTCACCATGCTGAGTTGCAGCAGTCTGTGTCCCTGCAGTACATTTTTAGATTCTACTTGTCCGCCTCCCTGCTGTGCAGTGCTGGAGCTAAAGCGGGCAGTGTCCATGCAGTCCAGAGCTGCTTTGGGCAGGTCAGTGTTCTTGCAGTTTTGCAGGTGACTGGTGTACACAACGGGATGAGTATAATCTGCGATCGGCTGTGAATTTACAATGCACACTGGGTTTTTGTCATGTATATATCTGCAGAGCAAATGGGCTGGTACTGGATATCTGTGGCATCAGACAGCAGTGCTGGGGTTGTTGTGATGTCTGTTATTCTATTCTGCCCTGCTTTGAATCAATAGTAATATATTCTCATAAGTCTCTGTCCTCGTATTAGTGTCTGCACTGCTCTGTGCTCTCACTGACCAGTGTTGTGTTCTGGCAGCTCAGTGGGCTTGGAATGCAGTGCCAGTGTTTTTACAGCGTGTCCCATTATTACAGAAAAAATACCTTATACACCCAGATAAATTTGTCGTGGTGGGGGCTGGGAGCGGATCCAATTGCAAGGCACAGTCACTGAAGTACTTGGAACTGGACATGGCTAGAGTCTAGAGTTAGGGACGTGAGTGGACGCAGACTAGGAGCTGGGACAAGAGCTCCGACTTGGGCTAGGACTTGACCAGAGTAGCGGAACCAGGACAAGGGACTTCGAACTAGGAGCCTGGGCTTGGACTCCGAGCCAGAGATCGGAGAAGGACCCATAACCAGGGTCTTGACTAGGGCTCGGACTCCGAAACAAGGCGAGAACATGACGTGGCTACAGGGCTGGACATGGCTTGAGTTTCTTCGAGGCTTGTGTATTGTCTCCGAGCCCGAGACAGGGCAAGGACGCAGAACCTGGTATTTGACTCGGGCTCGGATTCCAGAACTAGGCGAGGACAAGACGTGGCTGCAGCTGAGGAGTAGCAACTGGACTGGACGTGAGACTGCTGGACAGGACAGCGGAACCCAGCACAGGACGAGAGAATCCCAGCACCGGGCTGGGCAAGGTACTACTGGGCTGGGCGAGACACATGGACAAAACAAGAACACAAAGCCGAAGCTTGGACATGACAAGGTTCTTGGACGTGGCTAGAACTTTACGAGACTCTGAAGCCTTGACTTGGTCGCAGAAGAGACAGGAACGCAGAGCCTTGGTCAAGGGAGAGACATGAACATGGAACACAGAGCCGGGACCACTCCTTGGAAACAGGACGTAGGGCCGGGACTCATATACAGAACACATAATATAACAAGACGGTTCCCAACACAAGGCAGCGGCAGACGACCGGATCTACCTTGTGAAGGCGTGGACACAGACAGTACCAACACTAGGTAACTGAAAACGGCCGGACCAACCGAACGAAGGCGTGGATACAGACGGTTCCCAATATGAGGCATCGTCAAACGGCCGGACCTATCTAGCGAAGGCAAGGACACAAAGACAGATCGAAACACTAGGTAGCGGCAAACGGCCAGACCTACCTACTGAAGGAGTAGACACAGACAATTCAAAACAACGATAGACAGTTCCTTATCTTGTTCCGGCGATTGAACTTGACAGCGGTGCAGGCTAGTATTACAGGCGAGGCAGAGCTTCAGACGAGGCAAGCGAGGCAAGGCTTCAGACGAGGCAAGGCGAGGCATGTCTTCAGACGAGGCAAGGCGAGGCAAGTCTTCAGACGAGGCAAGGCGAGGCAAGTCTTCAGACGAGGGTTTCAGATGAGGCAAGCCTTTATACGAAGCAAGGTATCAGGCGAGGGAAGGCTTCAGTCGCAGCAAGGCTTCAGACGAGGCAAGGCGAGGCGGGGTATAGAAGGAAGGGGAACAGAAGGGATTCAGACCGGGGGTATGGACAGGAACAACACAGCAGCCAGAGTCTGAAACCTGAAGCTATTTATGAGGCCAGGCAAACTATTAATTAGCTGCCTCAACAGAAACTGGGGAATACCAGAAAACCTGGAATAAAGAACATGAACCGGACCGTGAACCGGAATGCGGATTTCACGGACTGGACCATGATAAAATTAGCTGTTTCCTGGAGACCAGGCTCAGTGCTTCACATCATTAGTTGACACAGGATATTTTGGGGGATGCACTAGAATATTCAACCTATCAATTCTATACTGTAGACCATCAAGTCTATAGTACTGCATTTCCACTGTCCCATTCCCAATTCTCTTCCCACAGCTCTGCAGGTTACTTCTTCGGAAGGACCTGTCCAGTTCGTCTTTGAACTATTTGATTGGCTGTTCGCAGCACCCCTGCAGGCAGTATGCCCCAGATGAGAACAACAATCAGTGTAAAAATAAGAATTTCATTGCATGCTCCTTTGATCATTTGCACATTCTTCTCAAATCATTGAACAATTTGCAGTGAACAGAACAGCACAGGAACAGTCCACTCAGCATATTGTGTGAGTGTGTGTGTGTGTGTGTGTGTGTGTGTGTGTGTGTGTGTGTGTGTGTGTGTTTGGTGTGTGTGTGTGTGTGTGTTGACTATAATGTCAGTTCGATCTGTATGTTTCCTCGCATGTGGTCTGTGTCCCCAGTGGACTAAATCCCCCACAGTATTTATCCACCTAAATGCACTTTGAGAGACCCGACAACACCTCCTCCTTAGGATCAACACCTCTGAGAATGTCACCATACCCGCTTCCTGATCTCGCTTTCCTCTAGGCCCTTCTCCTTAGTGAACATCAGTGAATGCAAAGTATTCATTTTGTACCTCGCAGTACAGGAACCAAAATAATACAGATCATCCATTAAACAAGCGGATCTCAATTTAGAGGGCACCACAGATCCGACAATATCACATAGCCTATTTTCTCTCTCTCTCTCTCTCTCTTTCTCTCTCTCTCTCTCTCTCTCTCTCTCTCTCTCTCTCTCTCTCTCTCTCTCTCTCTTTCTCTCTCTCTCCTTCTCCAACTCTCTCTGCCTCTCTCGCCATCTCTCTATCTCTCTCACTAGCGCTCTATCTCTAGATCTCTCTCTCCATCCCTCTCGCTAGCGCTCTCTCTCTCTCTATCTCTCTCTCTGTCTGTCTTTGTACCTCACGCGCGTCATTTTCTCGTTCACTCTTAGTCATCCTGCATCTATTGTTCTTCCAACTCCGAGCATTTCTTTTTATTCGATTACCGGTCTTCCCATTCTATTGCAGGATAACACATTTCTTTCCAGTTATCTTTTGACATTTGTCAAATTTAAGACGCGTATAAAAGACTACTGCATCAGAAACACCAAACACAAAATGCTGCAAGAACCCATCAGAATTCGTGTGGGTTCCCTTGGATTTCCAGCATCTGCAGATTTTCTCGTGTTTCTGCATCAACACAGTGGTCAATTGATCATTTCCAACCCGACTTTTTTTCTCTATTGTATCTTTATTGACCAGGATGAAGTTGAATGACTGAAGGGCAGATCAACATGGGAAATTACAGAAAAAGAAGTTAGGGGTCGGGCAGTGCCGCTAGTCTTCGTTGAGTAGCGAACAATTAGTCAACAAAAAAATAAACCTCCAAATGCAGCTGCTCCGTGACAAGGTTCAGTCTTTGCAATTAAATCATCAGGCCTATTTCCACAGAGACACTGCTGAGGTAATGCCAAACAATTTTAATGTATACAGTATATGTACATTAGAGTCAATGGTGTTGAATCAAGTTGTCATGGTCCGGTCCGTGAAGACCGCATTCTAGTCCACGGTCCGGTCCGTCGAATCAGGACTCTGGGTCTTCCATCTGTTCCTTGATTTCATGGAGTTAAGCATAGGCACCTGATTGCCATCTTGGGGCTTGGAATATAAGTAGCCTTGGGGTTGAGTGTGGGCTGTTGTTTTGACTTGTCAGTCCCCCTTGGAGCAACCTGCTGATGGAAGGCTAGTCAAACTATTCGTGATCTCTAGGCCTGGTTGGAGGATCAGAGCTTCATGGAGCCATTTTTCCACTCGTTGGACAAGTCTTTACGGTATGGACTCGACTGCTTCCCGGGCCAGCTGAGAGGCCGTCAGCCACTCCGAGCTAGGTTGAGATCTGGTTATTTGCCTAGCCAGCCGAGGTTGCTGACTGTAACTGCTAATCGGAGTTACCCCGAAGCAGAGATGGAACTGTCTGTCGTTCTTTGGTATTTGTCTCATCTTGTCCTCGCCTCCATGGGGAAAGTTATGCCGCTTTACCGTTGCCGTGCGGTGGGAAATGTCTTGCCTTGTCTTTACTCTGTTGGGTAAGTCCGGCCGTTCTGCCGGTATCCAATAGGTGGACCGTCCCACCTTGGTGTGTAGAGGTTGAGTCCTGGCGTCTTTAAATATAAGACCCTGCTCTATGTCTATGTCCTGTCCTGTCTCATGTTGGTGTCGTCTTAGCGATCAGTCCCTACTTTTCGAAGGACATGTCCCGGCTCTATGTTGATGTTCAGTTCGCAGTTGGTCTCTCAACTCTGGCCTCCGAGTTATCAGCCTCCACATTTCAAGACGAGGATCCCGCAGCCAAGCTTCAAGACCCAAGCCTCGAAGATCCCGCAGCCAGGCTTCAAGAACACTAGCTTCGAGGATCCCAAGCCAAGCTCCAAGAACACAAGCTTGAAGTTCCCAGCCGCCAAGCCTCAACACCCAAGGCCCCAGCCTGCAGCCAAGCTCAAGACCCAAGGCCCCAGCCTGCAGCCAAGCTCATGACCCAAGGCCCCAGCCTGCAGCCAAGCTCATGACCCAAGGCCCCAGCCTGCAGCCAAGCTCAAGACCCAAGGCCCCAGCCTGCAGCCAAGCTCAAGACCCAAGGCCCCAGCCTGCAGCCAAGCTCAAGACCCAAGGCCCCAGCCTGCAGCCAAGCTCAGGACCCAAGTCCCCAGCCTGCCACCAAGCTCAAGAACCAAGGCCTGCAGCCTGCAACCAAGCTCAGGACCCAAGACCCCAGCCTGCATCCAAGCTCAGGACCCAAGGCCCCAGCCAGCAGCCAAGCTCAGGACCCAAGGCCCCAGCCTGCAGCCAAGCTCAAGACCCAAGACCCCAGCCAGCAGCCAAGCTCAAGACCCAAGGCCCCAGCCAGCAGCCAAGCTCAGGACCCTAGACCCCACCCTGCAGCCAAGCTCAGGACCCAAGGCCCCAGCCTGCAGCCAAGCTAAAGAGCAACGACCCCAGACTGTCTTCAAGCTCAGGCCTCCAGGCCCCAGCCACGTCCTCTCCTGAAGCCATGTCATGTCCCTGTCTGGTTCTGGGGTCCGAGTCCGAGGCAAGACCCACGTTCTGCGACCTTGTCCTGTCTCGGGATCGGAGTCGAAGCCTTGTCTCCTAGTCTATGATTTTTAGTCCTGGTTCCGCTTTCCCTAGCCAAATTCTGCGTTCTTCTCCCTGCCCCCGGCCTGTATCCTGTCACGTCCCTACCCTGTTCCTTGTACTTCAGTGTCTGTGTCTCACATTTGGGTCCGTCACCAGCACCCCACTGTGGCACAAGTTGTTTGTTCAAGTAACTGTAACTGAGAAAGTTAGTGAGGAGTATAACCGTATCTCTGGAGACTGAGCCTCTGTATAAATCAGGGTTGATGTGAAGCATCAGCTCAGTGTCTGCCGGAGCTGTGAATTCAGGAGCAACAGGAATCACAGATTCTCATGAAATGGTGTATCCAGTCATCTGGCGGATACGAAACATTTACTATCCTATTATTTCAGCCTTTGGAATTCCCGGTAAGTCGCAGTGTCAGCTGCTGTTGGTGAGAAGGAATGTTCAATTCCAATGTTCTGATTGGTCCTGTCACTGCCACATTCCAGTCCCAGTATTCCTCATTTCAGTATTGGAATGGAAACAACGGGATGATGGATTCTGGGATCAGGATCTAAAATAAACAGCTGAAGGAATTCAGGGAATCCGCCAACATCTGTGGAACTGAGTGGGTCAGGCAGCGTTCTACCAACGGTTTGGGATCAATAATGGGAACTTCGGGTTTCTGTATTTTTGGTCTTGTAGCAGCTGCACTGCATTTGCAAATATTGTGCTGAAACAGACCTCGGACATTTCACCAATTGATTGTCCGTATTTGTATATGTGCGATGTTCAAACCATCGACTGGCAGTAACGCTTTAGCGAATGTCAGGAGTTCCATGATGTTTCATGAACCTGTTGTGGATTTGTAATAACTGTGTGCAATATAACTGAATATAAAGCAGTTGAAGAACAACACAATAAAATATTTGTTGAGCAGATTATCACAAGCGACGTGGTGCTTCATAGTTATCCATACTGTGAAATGTATTCTATTATATCTACATC